>NW_022984780.1:213230-277239 GCF_010094145.1 Didymella exigua CBS 183.55 | reverse complement strand
AAGGCGAGACTGGTAGTGAGGGGAGACCTGCAGCAGGATTACGGCGATACGTACGCGGCGACGCTGGCTGCGAAGATATTCCAATGTTTAATCGCCCTAGCAGCTGCTTTTGACCTTAAGCTGTACTAGTACGACGTCCTAAACGCCTTTCTTAACGCAGAACTTGACTGACCTACCTACGTACGATGTCTAGAAGGATATAAGAGTGAGCTTGGCCAACTGCTTGAGCTTAAACGAGCTCTATACGGACTTCGAGATGCTCTGCTACTATGGTACAAGCACCTCACTGCTACGCTTGAGAAGCTAGGCCTTCAGCAGGTGCCAGGAGTGCCCTGTCTGTTCAGCAATGATTACTTAATTGTCTTCTTCTTTGTAGACAATATAGTTATAGCTGTAGCTTCTGAGAACAAGGACACCTACCGCCAATTCGATCAACAGCTGCGAGCTGCATACAACATGCGATTTCTGGGAGAGCTGAAATGGTTCCTCAGCATACGCGTGATCTGAGATCGCAGCCAGAAGAAGATCTGGCTAATGCAAGACAGCTTTATCAAAAAGGTAGCAGCTAAATACAACATTGCTCAAGAGAGCACAAAATATCCAGCAGTACCGCTAGTAGATAGAAATATTGGCCTAAGCAAGGAGGAGCCGGACGAACAGCGCACAAAGCTATATTAGGAGTTAGTTAGATTACTAGCCTACATTGCGACATACACTTAGCCTAATGTTGCGCAAGCCCACTCTAAATTATCTTAATATCTACAGAATCTAGGTTAAAAGCATGTCAGCGCAGTGTACCACGTCTGGAAGTACTTGATCAGCCAGAAGCATTTGGCAATCAGTGCACATGGAGATCAGAGCAGTCGCACGATATACACAGGCTCAAGCCTGGGGGGTGCTGGAACAGAGCCACTATTCTACGGTGCCTCTGATGCAGCCTTTGCGGACGACCTGCTGACGCGGCGCAGCTCTCAGGGATATCTTTTCATGATGTACGGTATGCCTATTGACTAGAAGGCGACACTCCAACGTTCCGTCACGAAATCGACCACTGAGGCAGAGCTGCTAGCTCTGTCGACAGCAGCTAGCGAGCTGCAGGCATGGAATCGACTGTTCAAGCACATCAAGCTTAACCTAGAGATAGTGCCAACAATCTTCTGCAACAACCTGCAGACAGTAGGAGTTGTTACTAAGCATAGGGACAAGCTATTTACGCGTTTGCGTTATGTGGACGTCCACCAACATTAGCTTAGGCAGGAGGTAGCAGCTAGACGTATATTAGTTTAGTAGAAGCTAACTAACCTTATGCTAGCTAATAGACTTACTAAGATCCTTGTACGCTAGAAGCATGCTAAATTTGTCTAATAGCTTAGATTAAAAGACGTTAAGAACCACCTACTAGAGCCTAAAGGACATAATAACCCTAATTTAGCAAGCTTAACTTACTAGTATTAGGACAGTATTAGGCATAGTTATAGGGCAACAATTATAGATATAATATAGAACAGGAATAAGGGAGATTAGCTTTAGTTAGCACCTTAGCTAAGGGGGTGTGTAACTACGTAGGTGAAGTTACATAATATCTTGTTATAGAAGGTACTGCCTAGTAGGCAAGTGCACTTACCTTAGAGCTGAGAGCTCCGTACATAAACATCACAACACGACAACAGATAGCAATACAATTGTTGATCCCAGCCTCCACCCGACACTGCACCAGGCAGTTACAATCACCTCAAGAAACCTACTTCACACGAGGCTAGGATCAATGTCATTGGCACTCAAATTCTTCGCTTCAGCCATCAGTCATGTAATCGCTACCTTACACTTGCATGTGCGGGTCCACTCACTCCGCCTTCCCCAACACCTCCTCATAAACACTGCACAGTCTCCCCTCGCTCCATACACCTCTGATGTTCAACGTATCATCAACCCTCTTACACGGATTCCCTTTCACGAGCAACAAATCCGCCCTCCTCCCCTCCTCGATTCTTCCCCTGTCCTCCCACCCAAACCTCCTTGCGGTCAAACTCGTCGCACTCCTCAACGCCTCCTCCGGACTCATCCCAATCTCGTTAACAAACAAGCTCAGCTCATGGTGCATTGACAACCCAAACGCCGTCCCCTTCGCCGGCCCTGCTGCATCAGAGCCACACAAGATATCGATCCCCGCGTCCCTCAACGCCTTGACAGACGCGTACGCATACTCCGCTTTCCCATGCTGCGTCGCAAAACTCATACATGCGCACATGTTCCCACGTTTATCCTCGTTGAGGAGGTGCTGCACGCGCGGGTCATGCGCGAACTTGTGCTGCAGCGCTGCGCCTTCGGCAGTCAAAGACCCAATTGCAGCGAGTGTGGGGTTGCACCACGCGTTGTTCTTCTTGTACGCTGCGACCAGCTCGTCTGTCGGCGGCTGGTCGCAGAATGTGTGTGTCAGGCCGTTCACGCCGGCGTGCAGGACGTCCAGTGTGTCTTGGAGACATAGTGCGTGCGCGACGGTAAGGTATCCTCGGGCACGCGATTCTTCGACAACAGTGCGTTGCAGACTGACGGTGGGCTGGTCGAGTTTCAACCCCATTGCTGCGCCGGACTCGTGCATTAGTTTGATGTAGTCGGGTGCCATTTCGCGGGATGTCCAGGTTAGGTATTCGATGACAGATGTGCGGTCTGTAAGTTTTGGCCATGTTGCTATCGAGGCAAGTGTCTCGGGGCTCTTGTCGTGGGCTGTGATGACGGGGATTGGCCATCCGTTTTCGATGGTAGCTGCTTGTCCGGCAGTCTTGTAGGAGGCAGTATCTGACTCTTGGGTTTGCTGCTTGAGCTTGAGCACGTTGGGAAGCTCGTTATGCATGTCGCAGACAGTCGTTACACCAAATCTCAGGGCTTGGGGAAGAGCCTCTGGGTCAGCCTTGTCTGCGTGTATGTGACAGTCGATCAGGCCAGGAAGGACGGTGTGGCCGGGCTTAGAGTACGTCTTGATCGAAATCTCATGTGGCGGAAAGCTTGAGATTAGCCCGACTGATTTGATCTTTCCGCCTTCTACCAGAACGTAGCCCTCTTCGATAGTTGATTCTCCAGTAAAGATACGAACATCGCGAAGTACGAAGGAAGACATGGCTTGCTATGCGGTAGTTGAAGCCGATTCACAACTGGATGACCAAATAAAAGCGAGACGTATGGTCCACGGACAACTTATTTGTTGTCGGGCACTCGGTATTCAACGGAGCTGACATGCGTCTGTTCGTAGATGTGGCGGGGTAGAGAGTCCGCCTGCAAGCTAAGAGGTGGAGGTGTTATACCCACACTCAAACGCGGTAAGTAAGTGCTGATCTCCGAAACGATGAACAACTGGCGTGCTACTCTATTCGGACGCCTAGCCGGAAGGCCTGGAGCTGCGTGCCTCGCTCAGTCTCGCCACAGAAAAGGGTGGTTTCGACAGTCCAATACTCTGTGAGGCTTCAACGATACCGATCTATTTTCGCGCACAAAGATCGTATTCAATGCTTTCTATGTTGAACCCATACGGGCCTCACGCTTCTCGAGGGTAGTCGAATCGACATGGGTTGTTGAGGAGAGCCGGAACCCGGCCGTGCGAACCTGCGAAGCGGAGTTTTTGCTGCTCTTCGTACCGTCAGCTAGGTTGGCTCCCAGATCTGGCCCTGGAAGGTTGGCGACCGCTGTTAATTCTGCGAAGCAAAACTCGACGTTGCAGGAGGAAGATGCGCTTTTGTTAGCCCCAATGACGTCATCACCGGATGCCATAACATACTATCCAGGACGCACAATGCGAGCGTCCCGGGTTATAGTATAACATTGTTATATTCCAGGACTCGTTAGTTAGTCAAAAGCCGTACTACTCTTGTACTCCTGACTCAAAACTGGGAGGCGGCCAAGGGCAGCCAGCGCTGTTCGAAAGAGCACCAACGGCGGAACATTGCAGCGAATTCATGTGAACCGACTCCTGCATCGTCCCAGGAGCCACGGCAGTCTTCAGCAACCTTGCCAGGATATGATCATCCTCCAAGACATATGTGCAGCGGTGAACAGCTCTTGGGACTTCATACTTGAGATACTTTTGCCGATGAACTGGGAAACTCAATTGTGCCATAAGATAGCGTGAGACTGGAAGAACACGTAGTGCAGCTTCGTATCTGGAATCTTGGATTGACACTATGCCAGGTGTTATATTATGCGCGTCTTCTTCGACCTCCACACGTCTTGTGTTACTTTTGAGATATCTGTGTACTTGAGCACTGTCTCAAGGTCAAAAGTGAAAGGTCAAGCGTTGTTAAATGTGCTCTCAATGGCACCATTCCTTCTAAACAGGCCACCGATAATACAGGAGCATACATTAACTCAACACAATGTGTGCGGTTCACCTGTCTAGGTAATTAAGAAGAACTTCAAGCTTGCATTGAAGGGATGTTTCCCAAGGTAGATGACAGTCACTTGATGTTGAGGGTAATAATCAAGGGCTCAACCAGACACCACAACCACACACCACAACATCAACTTCGAAGCCATCATGCGTCCACCTGTTTCTCCCACGATCTCGAACGAGATTTCCATCTTGGCGAACAGCAGAACTCCAGGCTCTATCTCTGCAGTCAGCGGCGGACAGAGGACCGTCTCAGCGCTGCTGATATCGCCCACAGATTCGGGTTACAGCACCGGATCTTCAAGTTCTTCGTCTGCACCATCAGCATCTGCTCGAACCCGCACTCTTCCCGCCACACTGGAGTCATCTGAGTTCATGCAGTGGGTCGGTTTCACCGCCTCCACTGGAGACCGCATCATCAACGACTGGTCCACCGATATTTATGAACGGACTCTCAAATGGCACATCGTGAACGATGTCTGCAACACGGCCTTCAACAAGAGTGGCGATTGGAGAGACGCCATGACTTCGCTCTGTGTCTCGAAGGAGATGCAGGATGGCATCATGTGCTCCGGCCACGACTTTGTTCGATCTTTCACTCATTGCGCTATTGGCTTGAAGAGTTCATCTTGGCAAACTACCTTGGTCTCCAGATGCTCGGCAAGACCATGTCGATGCCTGAGTGTGCTCACGATTTCGGCCATACAGGCAAGGTTATATTCTATTACTTCACTCCTCAAGAGTGGGTGGTCGAACTGTACACCAGCTTCTTTCCAGAGTATGTCAAGTGGCCAGATATCTGTTCTCAAAGTCATGGGGCGTGAGTCGGACATCGCTCCTGCTGGCGACGAAACATAAAAGATGGGATTCGGTGACGACTGGCGCCAACTCGTTTGGCATTCCAGGACTCAGACAACCTTCCCGTCCGACATGCGAAAGAAGCACAACAACACCAAGATTTCATCGGCCCCATCTGCGCTGAGCACACTCGCACGTTCAGCACCATGTCTAGACGGCAGGACGTTACTGCTGCCAACGTGGCTAGGAAGCAAGAACTCCCAGAGGCCGAGATGAGCATCCAGTATGCTTCCCAAGACCCTGATACCATGGCCGACCTGAACGACAAGCTGGAGGTTGACCTATTCCGCTACTCCGCAGAGGGCAACATCATTGCAAACCCCAGGCTTTGGGTAGCTGGACATCAGTGATGGGGCAACATACAACATGTGCATGCAGGACTATCTATGGAAGTGATGGTATTGGTATGCAACAGCTATATTCATAGTTTGATAGGTATTCATGGGATAAATGACAAGCCAGATTCAATATTGAACGACAACACGATCCCGGACACGTGACCCGCCGATTTCGTCAAGCGCAAATCGAACCCTGACCCGCATGTGCGTGAATCAGAAAGCTGCAATTACTGAGCGGACCCCAGGTGTGGGGTCTCGCAGAATGTGCTGCGCTGATAAGGAATGTGTGTGGAGGGGCTGGATTGAGCTGATGCTGCAGGCAGCGATTTCGTGCTGCAAAGCTTAACTAAAAATTGCGCAACCCTGCCGTTTCGCCGTTTCGGTAGACCTGCTCTTTGCCGAGCAGGGTTCGAAAAGTTCGTCTGGGTGAATACGCAACGATCTATTATTCACCATGCTGCCCAATCCCTGAAAACTGCCTCTCCAGCGCCCACAACGGCGACTAGGCTCTACAGTTACGCCGCCCTTCCGACGCGATCGCCCTTTCACTTCCTCCTCTGCTGCCCTTTGCGAACGAGGGACTTAGCACTCCACCACTGGCGTCATGGTCCGCAACATTGTTGTCCTCGGCGGGAGCTCGCACCCACAGCTGACTGAGTATGCGCCGCAGAATGCTGCAGCAGAGAATATTCGGCCTACTGACGAGGGTGCAGGACTATCTGTAACCACCTCGGCATCCCGCCCGCAAAGGTACTCCTTGGCAAGTTCAAGGTCGGCGAGACCAGGGTGGAAATCGAGGAGAGTGTGCGTGGCAAGGATGTCTTTATCATCCAGTCTGGCGGAGGTTCAGGTACGGCGTCCCCGTGCCTTGTGCGCTGTGTGACTATCGCAGTATGACGCATGCTGAAATGGTTGGGGCTTCACATGAAAGAACCGCGCTAATACTTCTGCGGCGCAGTGAACGACCACCTCATGGAGTGAGATTCTCTGCTTGGTGCAGTTGCTTGCAATACCTGACCGTCTTGTAGACTTCTCATCACCATTTCTGCCTGCCAGACAGCCTCGGCCAAGCGCATCACCGCCGTTCTGCCGCTGTTCCCGTACTCGAGACAGTCGGACATTCCCTACAACAAGACCGGCGCACCGCTTGCGAGGGTCCCGGGCACGCGGTCGAGGACAGGCACATACAGCTTCGAGTCGCGCCCGCAGACACCGCACCCAGGCCAGCCCGAGAGCGCAGGCCTGGGCGCCAACGGCAACGGCTCCGCGACTCTGCACCACCAGCTCAGTCGCATGAAGCTGGAACAGCAGCCCAACGGCTCGTCGAACCCTTCGAGCCCCGTGAAGTCCAATGGCCTTCGCCGCAGCGAAACAGTCGACTCGGGCAAGTCGGAGGCCTCGGTGCACTTCAACGGCGCAAACGGCACAAACGGCGTTGTCGCAAAGCCGACCACCAAGCCGCCAGCTTTCGAGCCCCAGGTTGGATACCGCCAGTGGGTTGCACAGGCTGGAACATTGATCGCCGACCTTCTCACATGCGCCGGCGCTGATCATGTCATTACCATGGATCTGCACGGTGGGTAGCTTTCCTTCTTTGGCAGAAGCTTATACTGATACATTGATAGACCCCCAGTACCAGGGCTTCTTCGACATCCCCGTCGACAACCTGTACGGCCGTCACCTCCTCCGCAAGTACATCCAGTCGAACATCCCCGACTATCAGCAAGCCGTCATTGTCAGTCCTGACGCTGGAGGTGCCAAGCGAGCCACTGCTATCGCCGACGCGCTGGGCATGCCCTTCGCCCTCATCCACAAGGAGCGCCGACCTACACAGATTAGCGACAGGCAGAACGCAACCATGATGCTTGTCGGTGACGTTGCAGACCGCACTGCTATCCTGATCGACGACTTGGCAGACACATCGAATACCATCACTCGCGCGGCCAAGCTGGTCAAGAAAGAGGGTGCCTCGCAGGTGTATGCGCTGATCACCCACGGCATCCTCAGCGGAGACGCCATTGACCGCATCAACGCGAGTGCGCTGGACAAGGTCGTAGTCACCAACACGGTCGACCAGACCGAGCACAAGTCGAGGTGCCCCAAGCTAGAGGTTCTCGAAGTCGGCAACGTCTTCGCAGAGGTGGGTCCAGTTCCAACACAAGATCCGATGCAATTGTTGATTTCTCGTAGGCTATCCGACGCGTCCATCACGGCGAGAGCATCAGCGTGTTATTCGACTACAGCTAGTGGCTGGAATCGAGCCGGACACGTGCGTCCTCATTTCGTGAATATCTCCTTTCCAACCCCGAAGACGTCCCCGGGCGATAGAACACATATTAGAGTGCGGTGGCGGCAATTTGGACAGGATATCTCCAGAGTCGTTGTTTCTTTCCGTAACAGGCAAAACCACGTTTCGTGCCGTGCCGCTGTTCATACACCCGCTGAGGAGCGGTATACTAAGCACCTAGCCTGCATGCTGCATATCCTTTGCACGGACGGCGTTGGGCGGCGTACATGTTCGAGTGTACAATCTAAAACTGTAGATGTGAGATATCGTGCCCTGAATTCCGGCTTCGAGACTTCGAGGCCGGTGAATCTGCGTTCCTCGTAAATATGCTTTGGTGTTTTTCCGTATTTTATGTGTTATATTCACCTCGTTGCGCCTGACTGTTCCCTGATTGTGGGCTGGCGCGCACTGCGTGTGCCTTCCCTACCAACGCTGCCAAGATGCCTCACCGGCGGATGAGAGCACGCTTGGTAGCTGTCTGAAGACACGCTCCGACCCGCCCCCTGTCAAGATATCTAGCTTGTCAAGCAAAGTGTACGACAATGATGAAAGCCGTCTGTGAATTGTAGAATACAATTCACCAACGACCGCGATCCCATCCTTGGCTGCAACATATGACGCCCGCGCTCGATGTCAGTAACAATATGAACTGACTGATGCGCAGCGAGCTCACACTTCTGATTTCTAGCAACAAGCAAGCCGAACTCAAGTTACCAGCTCTTTAGCTCCCTTGATCTACATACGCTGAGCTTGAGTCAGCCTGCTAGACAATGCCTAGTGACGAAATCAGGTGATATTCCTATGTAGGTCGGGAATCATAGGCAACATGAGTAACTGTGGACGACCCAGATCGAAGTATGCATTGAGATGGACCAGTATATTATTAAATGAAGTCGCTACCAAAACTAAAGTATTTACCCAGAAATCCTCAACGCGCAGGGTCCCGCCCGTAGTCGAGCCTACTCTATACTCTCAATTACTATTGCGGCGCACCCATGCTCTGCAGCCTCGCCAACTCGAAGTAAACACCCCTCTTAGTCACTAACTCGTCGTGTCTCCCCTTTTCAACGATCTTGCCCTGATCGAAGACGTAAATGACGTCAGCATGCTGGATGGTTGAAAGTCTATGCGCGATGGCGATTGTAGTGCGTCCTTGTGCGGCGGAGTCGAGAGCGTCCTGGACGACGCGTTCGGATGTCGAGTCGAGAGCGGAAGTCGCTTCGTCGAGAAGGCTATCCATCCATTAGCAAAAACTCTAACACCGGACAAGACAAGGCAAGGATAACTTACAGAACCTTAGGATCCCTCAGCAACGCCCTCGCAATAGCAAGGCGCTGCCTCTGCCCGCCGGACAACAATGCACCCTTTGCACCAACGAGCGTGCTGAAACCATCTGGCAGACTCATAATGAATTCGTAAATATTCGCATCCTTACACGCCTGCACAATCGCCTCTTCGGGAATGTTATCCTTATCAGCAAGAATGTTCTCGCGAATGGTGCCCGTGTACAGTGTTGTCTCCTGGCTCACAATAGCAAGCTGTGCACGGTAGTCTTGCAGGTTGTACTCCTGCAGATCCACATCGTCAACAAGCACAGAGCCGGTGATAGGGTCGTAGAAGCGCTCGAGGAGCTGCATGACTGTGGATTTGCCACTTCCACTGGCGCCAACAAGAGCGATGAACTGCCCCGGCTCAGCAGTAAGATCAATGCCGCGGAGAACGCGGTGGTCTGGGCGACCAGGGTACGTAAAGCGGACGCCCTGAAGTTCGACCTTGCCAACCAGACGATCGATCTTCTTGCCGTCGGGGGACCAATGGTCGATCTTGGGCATGCGGTTGAGGAAAGACTTGAGCAGCTTAGCGGCATCGCGGGCCTCGCCCATGTCAGGGGCGAAGGAGAAGATGGCGCCAGCGGACTGGGCACCGTTGATAATGGCGGAGTAGACGATGAAAAATTGCAGGACTGTGTACTCTTGTGCGAGCAGAAGACGGCCACCGTACCAGAATACGAGGGCGAAGATCAGCATGGAGAGACCCTGCGATGTGGCGTATAGGGAAGCCGAGATGTTGTTGAAGACGACGTTTCCAGCAGCCTGCTTGCCGAGTTTCTCGTGGTACTCGCGCAGGAGATGCTGTTCAAGAGAAAGTGTAGCGACAGTACGAATCGAGGATGCTGCCTCACAGGCGAAAGATGCGGCCTCGGAAGTCTCCTTGTTGCGCTTCTCCATGCGGATGAGGGCATAGAATCTGAAGTAACCGCAAGCCAACATGAGCGGAATGGTAGCGGTACAGACAAGCGCAAGCTTCCAGCCGAACGAACAACCGACGATGATGGCGACGATAATCGAGGCTGTGGAGTTGACAATCGTGCCGAGGGTGGCACCACTGAGACCAGCAAGACGGTTGGCTTCAGAGGACAAAAAGGTAGCCAGTGCACCTGAGGTGACTGTCTCGCCATCGAAGAACTCCATGTCTTGTCGAAGCATGGCTGCAAAAGCACGCTGTCGAACATTGCCAATGAGGCGAGCAGAACCCCTGGAGAGCGTCATACCCTGCGCTAAGTAGAAGGATCCAATGACAAGACCGAGCATGAAGAACATCCAACACCAGAAATTAATGTTATAGCCTCCCAGTGATGTACCAGGCGATAAGAGCGAGTTGATCGAGTTGCCAAGGAAGATGGCCTGAATAGCCGGGTTGCAGCCTGCGAGGAAACTGAAGATCAGACCAAATGCCATGGTTTTGTGCTCGCCAGTATTCATCTCCCAGGCAAACTTGACGAGAGCCCAAGTACCGTACAGCTCTTCTCCCTCTTCCTTCTTTGCAAAGATCGATGGAGCAGATGTGACGGTACGCATAAGTGCAGGCTTCTCTCCCCCGAACTCATCGGCCTTCTCGTTCTCGATGTCCTCGGTGCCGGAAAGGCGCTTGCCAGTCTGTTTCTTCTGGGTAAGCTCCTGAGCTTGGACAAGACTTGCGTAGACCCCATGCGCGCGAATAAGACTCTCGTGCGTGCCGGTCTCGACAATCTCACCCTTGGCCATGACCACTATATTGTCCGCTTTCTTGATTGTGCTTAGGCGATGGGCAATGACGATGGTGGTACGGCCCTTGGCGGCGCGGTCGAGCGCATCCTGAACGAGGCTCTCTGACTTGGTGTCAAGTGCTGCGGTAGCTTCATCAAGGAGCAATATTTTCGGGTCCGATACGATAGCGCGGGCGATGGCAACACGTTGCTTCTGACCACCACTCAACAGATTTCCTCGCTCGCCAACCTTTGTCTGGTAAGCATCTGGCAGATCCATGATGAAGTCGTGTGCGTTCGCGATCTTGGCAGCCTCTTCAATCAGCTCCATCTTCTTCTCGTCAGATGCGTCGGCATATTCGGTGTTAACCAATCCGTGGAGAATACTCTCGTAGACAGTGGTGCTAAAGAGCACGGGCTCTTGGCTCACGATTGCCATGTGTTGTCGCAGCCACCTAAGATTAAGTGTGCTGATGTCTTTGCCGTCCAAAAAGATCTGACCCTCCATGGGGAGGTAGAAGCGCTCCAATAGACCAACGATGGTTGACTTTCCGGACCCAGAGGCTCCTACCAATGCTACCATTTGGCCAGTGGTGACGCTAAGATTGAAGTTCTGAAGAACAACGGTGTCTGGCCGAGAGGGGTAGACATGCTTGAGGTCTTTGAATTCCAGGTTGCCTACAAAGTCACCGGGAATCTCGCCTTCCTCGGCCTCAGGGTCGATAGGCGATTTACGCTCGATAGTGTTGAAAACTTTGTTTGCCGCTGCTGTGGCGCCGCCGAAGGCCTGGAGATGGGGAAGGTTCGAACCGATCGAGATACCAGCGATCATAGTAGCCATGACGACTGTCAGGATGTTCGCAACGCCTAGTTCGCCGTTGTCGAGGAATCGCTTTCCCTGCCAGAACGCTAGAGAGTACTGCAAGTTGAGAACGCCCATCATTCCGGCAATCATCATGGACAGCCAGAGCTTCGCTTTGAAGTCGTACCCAGTCGCTTTGTCGAGCATGATCTTGTACTTCTCTTGCAAGCGCCTCTGTGTACCGTACGCTGCCACGTTGCGGGCAGATGCAAGGACTTCTTCGGCCAACGATGCTGCTGTAGCGTTCTCGTCGATCGCAAGTGTTTGATTCTTCTTCATCAAGGTTCCATTGACTCCCATCATAAGCACAAGAGCGACCGTGGCCGACAGCATGATGAGAGACAGCTTCCAGGACCGGATGAAACCAATGATAATTGCCGAGACGAACATAGACACGCCGGAAACGAAGAGACCGATCTTTTGGCCGATGCCGTCTTGGACCAGGTTCATGTCAGAGCTGATACGGGTGGTGACTTCTCCAGATCCTAGGAAATCGAAGAAAGCGATGTTCTGCCTGAAGATGGCTTGGAGGTAAAGTTCTCGAATCTGTTTGGTGATCTGCTCTCCAGTGTAAGAAAACCCAATGATGCTAATGTAAGTCGTAACGAATGAACCGATGGCTGTGTACAATCAGCGCGAATACAATCTCGAGACGGGTGTATACATACCAAGGTACACAAAGTACAGTGTAAACTGGTTGGTTTGGCTCTTGAAGTGTTCTGCCGCGGTAGCGTCCACGGAAAAGCTCGTAAAGCTTCCTGCGAAGTTACCATATACGAGCTACAAGATGTCAGTCTATGCAATGAAAATTGGTTCGGCATGTTGCTTTGGAATCGTACTGTCATTAAGGGCATCACAGCTCCAGCTGCGATTGATGCAATGAGTGAAACAATCATGATCAGCGTGTGCTTCTTGTTTGCATATCGAAACAACGCGAAGTATCCAACATTGAGCTTTGGGGCATCCGTCTGTCTCTCGATGATCTGTTTGTCGTGGTCGCTAAGGCCAGCAGTGAGCGTCCTCGCCCCTTCCTCAGATGATGCATCGAGCTTCTCATCGATTCCTCTCCCGGGCGGCGAGTCGATGTTCAGCGTCGCTGCATTCGCAGCAGCCTTTTCTTGGGGAGCGGCCATGGTGAAGTAGCGGCTCCTCAAGGCCGGCTGGTCGAAGTACTCTGAAAGAGCTTCGCGACAAGATGTCTTTCACCTGGCGAAATTTCGACCTCGGCGCCACCAGTCGAATCCACTGGCCTGAGACTGGATTCGGTTTGATGTCCCTCCGTCTCGCTAAGCCGCAGTAGGTAAAGGGGCAGCAACGTCAACTCGTTCTCGAAGGTGGCTTGCGTTGGGGGCTCGCGTGCGCAACAAGCTTTATTTTCAAGATTGGAGAGCCCCGCCGGATACGCAAATACGGTGGCGGACGAGTATCTGGAGGAATATGTGAACACACCGCGGAATTGCGGCACTGCGCTGCCAAGATATGAAGATCGCGGAGAGTGCAAGAAGAGTACAGACGCGTGGCGAATGAAGAGTTTGATTATTGTTGTGCTCGTTTGTTCGTTCAGGCGCGCAAATGCAGTAAGTGTCAGAGCGTGGAAAGACCAGCCCTTTGAATCATGAGGGCGGCCGCGTCTCTGCGACTGCCTAATCGCCAGATGCCGTCATGGACGCCGCATGATGTCGTTGAATCCAAAAAGATCAGTCCGTCGCCGCTTACTCCATTCTCCGAAGCAGTCAGCAGAGTCCTTTACGTTTGTCTGCAGGCGGCGTCAATCAGTGGATCGAGCTGGGTCGGTAATGTCGGTGACGGAGGTTAGACAAATCCCGACGCCGCGACCGTGTTCATCGCCACCCTCTCACTCACGTCCTCCCGCGCTCGCTCTCATACTTGAAATATACAGCAAAAAGGTCATCGCTTTGCGGGTCTGCTTCGTGTCGTAACACCGACGAAGGGAAGGGTCAACGCCACAGATATGGAGGTATGCGCACAGACTTGGGTCCGACGTGTTCGTTACCATCAGGCCCTCAGTCACACACATATCACCTGAATGCGAAGCTTAATGCGAAGCTTAATGCGACAACACAAATGTGGTTCGGATTTGCTGGAGCCTGTATCGTGGACGTTGCTGCCTAAGGGCTGGCTAAAGTTATCCGGTGTTTAAGGATCTTTAATCCCCATGCAGCCCCGGACTATATGCCGAATGAGTACGAGGCGTTGCCTCTTCGGATGCTCATATTAGAAACTTCGCATTCAGTGCGTATTCTAAGGTTCAGAGCTTTGTTTGCCGCCATACTATTTTGTTCACCGTGTTTCTCAACCGTCCAGGCCGGCTCACTACGTAGTCATTTGTGTTTTGACCATCGTTTCACGAAGCTCATCTCTAGCTCAAGTTTGGCGGTCACATTTTGTCCCAAGGAACATCAGACAGTGTACCTTCGGGGTCTCAGTTATGCCCGACTAATACCATTTGACTAACCAAAAGAAGACCCCGCTCTGATGAGCCGCACTGGCAGCTTCACGTGGGACGTACCGGAGATCCTTAAGCTCCAATGGCAAGGAAGCATTTTCCACAACCGAAAAGAGCTGAGATGGTTCGGAAACCGCGATTTCGATGAGTGGGACCGATCTGGGTAGCACGGGAAGTCGATCTCGATCTTCTACGATGCGCAGTCGCCATTTGTGGAGCTCACGTCGTTTCATGGAACTGTTTTTCTCGATGGCCTCTTCGAAGATCGGGAGCAAAGAATGGGAGTCTACCTGGTGTGCTCAGGTATTCTTCAGGATCTACGCCGAGTACCAGCATGGAAAGCTTCCTCCACATTCTCTTCAACAATCGTGGTGCTGGTGCCACTGACCCTCGGGACCTCGTATTCGGAATACTAGGTCTCTTGGACTCAAAATCGCACAACATCAGAGTTAACTACTCTCAAAGTAACGTACTCCACAAGCATGCCGGTCACCCAAGTGTACCGGTCACTTTTGCCAAGACCACACCAAACTTCACTCTACTAACAATGCCTCAACGCAGCAACATGAAAAGGCTCTCTAATGAAGCAGACATACAGTTTGCTCTCCAGGCTATCCAACAAGACGCGACGCTCTCTCAGCGACGCGCTGCAGCAATCTACAACGTCTCTCAAAGCACGCTTAGTGACCGACTTGCTGGAGCCACCCCACGCTGCAACTACACACCTAATACTATGAATCTTACAAAGAACAAAGAGGAGGTAATTGTCCAGCACGTGTTGAGGCTAGACGAGCGAGGATACTCGCCCCAGCTTGCTGATGTAGAGGATATGGCCAATTCTCTGCTTGCTGAGCGCCACCAGCCCTACGTTGGCAAGAACTGGGCTGCCAACTTTGTTAAACGTCAGCCAGAGCTCAAAGTCAAATTCAATTGCAAGTACAACTATAAGAGAGCTCTGTGTGAGGATCCTAAGGTGATTAGGGACTAGTTCTAACTAGTAGAGAATACCAAAGCCAAGTATAGTATACAAGATGAAGACACCCACAACTTTGACAAATCTGGCTTTATGATGGGCGTTATATCAACAGGAGCTGTTGTTACAGGCTCTGAGCGTCAAGGGAGACCAAAGGCAGTGCATCAGGGCGACCGAGAGTGGACCAGCATCATCCAAGGCATCTGCGCGAAGGGCTGGTCTATCCCATCCTTCATCATCTTCTCTAGCAAGCACCACCTCTCTGCCTGGTACAAGGAGCCTAGTATACCTAACAACTGGGTTCTTAATGTCTCTGACAACAGCTAGACTAACAACAAGCTTAGAGTTAAGTGGTTGAAGCACTTTAATGAGCACACAAAGGCGCGCACTGTTGGCAGCTATCGGCTGCTTATTCTGGACGGCCACGAGAGCCACAACTCAGTCGAATTCCACCAGTACTGCGAGGAACACAAGATTATTACCCTGTGTATGCCTCCACACTCGTCGCACCTACTACAGCCACTTGACGTAGGCTGTTTTTCTCCATTGAAGAAGGCCTATGGCCGCCAAGCTAAGCGGCTAATGCGCAGCAAGATTACGCGTATCACTAAACTTGAGTTCTTGCCGTGCTTCAAAGCAGCTTTTGACGCCTCAATCACAGAGAGTAACATCCAGGGAGGATTCAGAGGTGCTGGCCTAGTCCCACTTGACCCAGAGGCTGTGCTATTGAAGCTTGAAGTACGGCTGCGCACGCCAACGCCACCTACTGTGGACAACAGTACGTGGGAGTCTAAAACACCAAGCAACACCCTGGAATTTGGGTCTCAATTGAAGCTGATTCGAGAGAGGATTCAGAGACACGCTGATAGCTCGCCAACGTCTATGGTTGACGCTCTTAATCAGCTCACTAAAGGCGCAGAGCTGATGGCGCATTCACTGGTTTTAGTGCGCAACCAGGTTGCTGACCTACAGGCAGCCAACAAGGCTGCCACACGTCGTAAATCACACAAAAGGAAGCAAGTACAGCAAGAAGGGACTCTAACCTTTGCTAAGGGAGTGCGGCTAACTACTCTAAAGGAGTTTGAGGCCTGTAGTGATGGGAAGAAGGCAAAGAAGAGGTCACGCGTTGATGGGAGTACTCAGTCTTTAAGGCGCTGTGGTACATGTGGCGAGACAGGGCACAACAGAACAACTTGTAAGAAAGATGCGTAAAGTACTATAGATTAGTACAATATACTGTGTAGCATAGTAGAATGCTGCTGTGTACTATGGTACTGCAAAGTAGTTATAGTGTTGGTGTGGTCTTGGCAAAAGTGACCGGTACACTTGGGTGACCGGCATGCTTGTGGAGTACGTTACTGAAGACGGATACACAGATGTGGCCTTCCTCATCATTTGTACAAGTGCATCGCTAGGGATACTCTCCGCCGCAGGAGCCGCAACCCTCAAAAGCAGCGGATGGGCGCAGAATGTACTCAATCTCTCATCCTGGGTCCCAAATTGGAGCTTACATCAGGGAGAGAGCAGTCTTGCTTTGGTAGAGACTTTCGTGGAACCTTTCAGTGCGGGTGGCCGTTACAAAGGAACCGCCATAAACACAAAGGGTACGAGAATCAGAACCACAGATGTCAGGGCACTATCACAGATTTATGTCCACACACTCTTGAAGCAGTGTATCCGAAAGACATGCTGGACGTACTCTATCGATGGATAATGGTTGTGAGTTGCATAGGGTTTCGCATTCAAGCTCCAATTTGACATAGCCACTGGCCAGATCAGCAAGGGCATCCACTGGGAAACCGAGAAAGACATGGAACTCATAAGAACTGCTAGCACCAGTCCCAAAATTACTATCTGTCCCCCCGAGACGGACGCCGATGATGAGATTACTATCTTCACGAAGCTTTTTCGGTATTTCTGCGGATCTCATGGCAGAGTGATGCAAATCGTGAGTAAGCAATGAACCCAAGATCGTCTCGTAACGCGCATGTTCAAACTCGTACGTCACCGACAACTTTGTCCTACTGATGCGGGTTTTCTCGGACTTGGTCTAGAAGCAGCTCAAAGGACGATATCATTGTGGTACTGCTGGGTCTACCCGTCCCCTACGTCTTGCAGCCATTCGACATAAACAAATTTATTTACAAATTGATCGGCGAGTGCCACATCGACGGCGTTACGTACGGGGAAGCCCTTCACCGTGCCAGAGAAGAAGCAGAAGCGAGGGAAACTAGATTGGCACCTACTATTGCCTGCACTTGTTTGTCGCCGTTAGAGACGTTCACCCCCATCTGATCTTGTATTGTTTGACGTGGGATATGAGGTTAAGTCAGACAATATGCTATCAGTTCTTAAGTTCAAGCTGGTCGAACGTCGAAAAAGCTCCTGATGATCGTGATCCTTGTCAAGGGCTTCTTTCCAATGAGAAGTTCGATCAGTAGCCGCAGCTTATGTACTACGTCTGCCACGCTGGCCAATGACTGATCGATCTGAGGCAAGGCCGATCGTAATGCGTCGAAGACGAGAATGTACCTCACAGGGGTGTCGAATGCCATTATAACATAAGGCGTATCCATAACGCCGCCGCTGAAGTGCCCGTCAATCGTCAAATGCAATATCCATCACCACCAGTGGCGTTTCAAGCCCTTGACGCCGGGATGACCGGCTCGTCACCAGCTGTATTTCTAGTAGCCTTCGTCTGCTCTTCTTCCTTGATCCAGAACTTCTCTTTGTTGCTTTGCAGCATCTTGTGCATTACATCTGTCATAGACTGCAACATCGCTTCCTCGGTGCTCTTCTTCGTCATTGCCTTATCAATAGTGTGGTGCCTGAGAAATGTGCCAGCGCATTTACTCAGAATATGGGGATGCCTATTGATCCCAGGGTATCCCATAGCATCATCACACGGAATCTCGATGATCTCTTTGCCAGACGGGTTGTAGTCCCAACGAATATACTCCGAGAACGCTCTCTGCTCGTGGCTCCACTCTTGCTTCCAGTGAGCGCACCCGGGGTACTGCTTCTCGCTGGGGCACTCCTTCCAAGCCTCCATCATCTTGAATGTATGCGGTAGTGCTTGCGCGATGACAACGCCGGTGTTGAGTGCGAGTTTGCCTTTGCTGTCATTGGAAGCGTTATCATCGCCGTCGAGCACTTGCCTGGTGTCGAGCGGCATCGCGATGGAGGTTGAGGGTGTAATGCCCCAGCGGTTGAAGAGCCATTCGATGGGGAGTTCGAGGTGCTGGATTGTGGCGTCGGCGTCGACAAAAACTACGAAGCGGTATGACTCGAGAAGTTCGGATAGGACGTGCGGTTTCACCCAGGTGTTATGGTAGCCTTGGATCTCCATAGAGCGCGCGTTAAAGAAGCGGTAGTCGTAGCCGTGGATTTGGGCTGGGGACATTAGTCTTTGCAGAAGGCGTGAATTGCAGGGCGCGCTCAGGGTGCTCACAGTAGAGGAAATGGTTCATGAACGAGGCAGACATCATGCCGCCATCCTTTTCGGCGTTCATGTTGGCCCAATCCACGCGTTCGCTGTTCCAGAGCTCGTTGTCGCCATCCGGAATACGGGTGTCGATATCGACAATGAGGATCTCGTTGCGCAAGGGCTCCTTCCACCACGGCCCTTGCTCGTTGATCTTGTACTCTTGCCCAGAAGCATCCATGTATGCCTCTGCTGAGATATTCGTGCGTATCGACTCGTAAAGGTGAAGGAAAGACTCGCTCATTGTGAGTTGTTCATGCTTGAACATATGCGTAGCGCTGTTGGCGGCGTCACCCGCTGTATCCTTAATCTGCTGCAAGGGGTTGTTGCCATGTATGCTCGCCGCCGAATAGATGAAAACAGACATGAAGAAGACGAAAACACATAGCGCCACGAGGCGATGTGCAGAGAAGACCGGTCCCGGCATTGTATGAACGAGTGTGAGAAAGCGCAAACGGAAGTGAAGGAAAGGAACGGAGCGACGGCAAGGAAAGCACTTAACAAGCGTCAGCAAAGGCGCGTCGTCGGCGCGGAGCTTGCGGGTAGACTTTGATAAGCTTGCAGCGAAATAAGAGTTTGAAAATAGCACCTGTTGAGGCAGGCCCAAACCCGTGCCATTACCTATGGTCGATCCATCGGCAGTACTTATACATCCTGGCATCTAGGTGAAGATGACACGAGGCGACCATGCTCAGGACAAACAAGCGGAATACCTCCAATCCACTGCAGTCTACCTCGTATGTTCACCCGTCAGGATCAGAGCGTCAGGGCTGACCCTGCAACGCGTTCGATACGTGACGCAGACTTGTGCTTGCCATGGCTGGCGCCGCGCCGTCCAGAACTGTCCGTCAGTCTAGCAGTTGAGTTCGTGGATGTTGAATGCAGCCAACTTCTGGGCACCTGCTTTCACTTTATTGGCGATGTCGGTTTTTTTCACTCTAAGATGTCAAGGGTCCGTGGTACCGATAGCGTAGGTATCGTTTCCGTAGCTCCCGAAAAGGCTCCGGCACCAAAGCTCCGGGGTGCAGCGCATGTACTTCGTAGGAAGTATGCTATCGATGCCGCAACCAATCCGTGCTCTCATCATGACTCCAGCGTACGAAGTATCTCCTTTTTTCTTCTGTCCTGCAAACGTGTAAGGCCAGCCGTCAGGCAGACTCCAGAGACAGGATCCTTTTGTCTACTGTGGTTACAGGCATAAGTAGTGTAGGTGGACCCGGCATGGCCGGGGTGTCTGTCGGATGACGCGGAATGGCTCTAGTGACAGAATTACACCGAATTACACCTAATTTTGTATATATCACAGTGCTGACTTGTCTTCTGTTGCATCCACGTACCATTACAACAATTTCTACTCAACCCACATCAACTCAGCCGTCAATGCCGCCATTAACGCCACCCCGCCACCGATATCTATCGCGAGATGGGCGTCTCTAGTAGGCTGGCGGATGGGTAGGGTAGGCTTTTTTTTGTTTTAGCTTCTAGTTCCTTAACTAGTAGAGATACGCTTATGTAATGTATATTTCTATTAAAAAATAATTACCTAATTTGGCCAACTATTAACTGAGTGATTGAGCTTACCTAGCAAAAGCCTACCTAGGATGAGTATGCTCGCTAGGTACCCTCCCTTTTTTTACTGTCTTTTAGATTTAGGAGCTGTAATATAAGAGCTACGAGGAAAAGCTATGTAAGGAAAATAAACTACATGTGATTCTCTTTAAAACGAGCCCTTACTTGCCTAAATTGGCCTAGTATCAGCTAAGTTAGGGTGGTACCCAAACAGGACTTTAGAGCATACCCATCCGCCAGCCTAATACACCCTAACTGAGCTCTAAGAGAGAGGCATAGAGCCTATCTATTGGCCACTGTACTCACCAGACCTCAACCCAATTAAGGAGATCTAGAACAGGATGAAAGACTAGATAGAAATACACTATTCTAACCTACCTAGGGGAAGGTAGCGTATAGGCTGGCGGATGGGTAGGGTAGGGTAGGGTATAGGTATAGTCACGTGATTTATGGGTAGGAACTAGGTAGGGTACATGAGGTACCCTACCCAAACGGTTTGGGTAGGGTAGCACGTGACTCGGTATAGGTATAGGTAGGGTAGCACGTGACTAGGTATAGGTATAGGTAGGGTAGCTAGGTAGGGTCTAGGAATGGGTAGTTATTAGCAAAATCTAGGTTACTACTCTAGACTTTGTACTATTGTATACTTTAGAGCATAAGTATGTGATAATAGACTGTGATAATAAATTATAGATGCTTTTTCTTCTAAGTATTGTGTATGCGAAAGAATCTACTAGTACAACCTAGGGTTAGTTGTATACAAACTAGGTTAGTAATATACCCAAACCAAACCTATACCTAGCACGTGCTACCCTACCTATACCTATCCCTAGTCACGTGCTACCCTCCCCTACCTATGGTCCGTGTAACCCTACCCTACCTATACCTATGGTCCGTGCGACCCTCCCCTACCTATACCTACGTCCGTGCGACCTATACCCTACCTATACCCTACCCTAGGTACATGGTACCCATCCGCCAGTCTAGTAGCGTAGCTACAATAAACTGAGGGATAATGTAACAGCAGCTTAGGATTCAATTGCCCCTAAGGGTCTTAGAGAGGTCATAGGCACCATGCATGACTATTGCCAGGCAGTAATTGACGCTCAAGGTGGTCACACAAAGTAACGTACTCCACAAGTGAGCCGCTCACTTTTGCGAAGACCACACCTAACTCTAACTTCTCTTGCACGTTACAGTAAGTATTGCAACTTACTGTAACTTACAGTATACAGCACTAACCTACAGTATCTTGCGCATCTTTCATGCACGTTCGCGCGTTGTGCCCTGCCTTACTACACCTACTACAGATATCCTGGTGTTCTTATCATCCCAGCACTCCCATATGCCTTGTAGCGGATTCACACCTATTCCGGATATCTCTCTTCTTGCCTGCGTCGTTACAAAAGGTGAGCGGCTCGCTTGTGGAGTACGTTACTGAGATTTGTATGTAATCTATGACAAAGCTGAAGCCAATTCAACCGAAAAATACTGCCGAACATCCCTGCTGTGCTGACCCACCTACACTACTTATGCCTGTAATCACAGTAGGTAGGTCACTGTCAGTATCATCGTATGCTGGTGCGTTTCATCGATAATTAGGCTAGTACGATGCTGGGTGATCAGCCCCTGAATGTACCCTTGAGCATGTCTATACATGATGCTCACCCAACCTTTTTGACCGAACTTTCCCACGGCTCGTAAAACAGAATTAGCACTTGTAAACTCCCTCCAATAAAAGGTAGTGAGTGACGGCCGTTCGAGTCGAGTCCTGAATAGTGCATTGGGCTGGTTGTAGTCTAAGTTGGTACTAAGCATCTATACGAAACTACGCAGCCGAGCTTGGTCAATAAATCCCTCTTCATGATCTTTCCGATGTCTCGCTCGTGGCGTTGAAATAGTTGCTTACTTTTTGCTGCAGCTCACAGCAACGCTGCAACAGCACTCGTGTCTTGACATCGCATCTGCGTATAACAGGCGATCATTCATCGATCCCACCGCCTCTGCTTACGTCAAGCTGCTCATCTCTCGAGCTCTGTGCTGCTTGAAGACCTCCTGGCGAAAGCCTGCGTCATGCATCCACTTGTCACTCGACGCCTGTTTGCGAAGTGCACGGAAGCCTAGCAAGGAGAGTGGCTTAAGTCGTATGACTGATCAAAGAGATCGTTCCTGCAAGTTGTGTAGATCGATGACAATGCACCGTGATACACTCGTGCTGGGACCAATCGGCCACCTTCCACATCCTTGCAAGGTGTTCTCCACATCCCACCTTCGACATCCACACCACCAAACCTACCACCAAGTCACTACCACTGCGCAAATACTCGTAACTCCACGACAAGCTCTGCAAGTACCGCGCGTCTACAAACGAAGGCTCAAGCACCACCACCATGCCGGGCAAAATCGTCCCTGTAACGAGCTCCTCCCACTTCGAAACGCTTCTCAGCTCCTCCACATACACGATCGTTGACTTCTACGCTGACTGGTGCGGGCCTTGCAAAACGATTGCACCTGTGTTCCAGACACTCGCCGAGAAGGAGACAAAGCCAGGGAAGCTACAGTTCGTGAAGGTCGACGTAGACGCACAGCAAGAGGTGGCGAAGAAGTACGGGGTCTCTGCGTACGTACACCCAACACTTCGTCAGAGCCATACGAGAAAAGGAAGCATAATTTGAATGGATTAACGCTAACAAGAAACAGCATGCCCACCTTCCTCGTGATTAAATCCAAGTCCGTAATCGAGACCATTCGTGGCGCCAACCCATCCGCTCTTACAGCCGCCGTTCGGAAAGCCGCAAACGACACAGGCGCAGGCAGCGCAGGTTCTACAGCCTTTACCTCCAAGGGCAGGACATTGGGCAGCTCGAGCCAGCCGAGTCAGACAGTGGGCGATGGCGCATTTGCAGGGCTGCAGAGGCTGATGACAGGCAATGGTGGGTTCGCGGACATGGCGATACGATTCATTGCGCTGTACCTGGTGAGCTTGTTTGCATTTGATTCGTTCAAGGCGGCGGAAGAGAGCCCGTACAATATCAGGCCCAGGAGGTAAGGAACGAGGAGCATCGTACAGAAGATAACACGCAGATTCAGGCGTACAGAGGGATTGCAGCAATATTACATGAGTCATCATTCGGCATCCAGCATGATGAAGTTGGCCGTGGTGCTGTTTGCCTGAAGAAGGCGCGGGGCGATGCTCGTGTGTCAGAATCTTCTCCACGTTGCCAACTTACCTACAGGTCCCTATCACAGGTGACCAGGGAGTACAGGACAATGCCGCAGTCATATACACACCACGTACCAAATCAAGCATGCAAGACCAACGTCTGGACTGCAAAGACAAAACACTATTGATCACTGTTCAGCCTGGCACGATGTACCCAGCTGCAGACTTGGTGACCACATTGTGAACGATGCGTCCAAGTTAGTGTAGTTCCCACACGATAATGTATTCGATCCTTCCTAGATAACACCCGTGAATGCACGTGATTATGACATCCGGCTCAACCATCCTCCGAAATTGGATGGAAGACGTCCTGTCGATACAAGATCAGCTTGTATCAATGAAATGCGTTGGTTCATGGTCGATAGAGTCGCGTTACCGGTCAAATTACTCTGAAGATCGAGCGTTCAGCATTATGGGCGCGGCCAGCGTGCAAGTGAGATGAGTTCCCATTCGAAACAGATATCACTGAGTCAATGTGATGTTCGATGGAGCATTGTGCCTGAGAAGTTGGGATGGACGAAAAACGCCAAGGTTCCGTTATCATCGAATGCCGTTATCGCCCTGACATCGCACCTTCGTGCAACGATGTAAGAAACAGCACTCAAGGGACCCCTTGCGCTGCTGGATTGAAGCCATGGATACTCCGGAAGTCACTGTTCTTCTGCTTGGAGATGCGGAGTGCGGCAAGTCGACCTTCTTGTCGTAAGTGTTTCCTTTACAGACATCATACCCTCCGGTTCTGGCGCATGGCGCATCAGGCGTCTGGTACTGTCTCCGAGTTTCGTTCTCAAGCTGACACGTGGGCAGCCGTCTCAGCCTGGGTGTCCAGCCCATTGATGATGACCTCCCACCGTATGCGCTACCGAAGCTTCGCGACTCAGACCAGCCCTTCGAGTTCGACATCTCGCTCTACGGACGTCCCTACAAGCTGCGGTTCTTCGACACGAAAAGCCCCGAGAACTACACGCTCCTCTCCCCTCAATTTGTGATACTGTGCTATGACATCAGCTCGCGTGCCTCCCTTGTTTCACTCACGAAGACCTGGCTGCCCATCGTCAACGGCCACTTCAACTACGATGAGAATCTTCCCGTAATGGTTCTGGGCTTGAAGAGAGATTTGCGCAGGCAATGGACACTGCTAGAAGTTGGCGAAGACAAGAAAGGCAAAGGCCCGAGCGTAATGCCTCACGAGGGCGTCCAGGCCGCACAAAGGATGCTTTGCGATCACTATGCCGAGTGCAGCGCTTTGACGGGCGAGCTGTGCCGCGAGGTTCTGCAAGATGTCGCGAAGACTTGTGCAAAGACAACGACTGCAGATGGCGCGAAGACTGGAGGCGTGCTGTCCGAATGTGTTGTCATGTAACGACACAGTCCATCTCTGACAGCCATCAAACAAGCGTCTGCAGCCAATTGCAGACAACTATACCGCCGTGTCGCGTAGATACGGTGATATCCAGGACCGCTACCTAGGAATCGTGCAGAGAGCTGTTTCCTCGTCTTTGCAACAATCAGCAGCTCCTTGGCATTTGCAATAGACCCACACCTCATCAGCACCGAACATGCAGACTCGAACGACGAATTGACACTTGAAGGAGACGGGAGCAACTTGCCTGAGCTTCTCTCCCCTCAACAGTGTGACACAACTCAAAACGGCGCCGACACCGATCACATGTCCGAACAGACCAGGCGACTATCGCTATGCCCGCAGTCTCGAGAACGCCACATGTCGGTTACTGATATCACGTTCTTCCCTTCAAAGCCAAGATTCACGATAGTCAAGCGCCGTCCTCGACTTATCCCTGATCTGCACCGGAGCAATCTCCGCGCACGCGCATAATGACGATTGCTATCTTTCAACGACGTTCTCAACGCGCCCTTGCTCAGTGCATTGCTGGGAGCCCTGATTGGCATGACACATGTCCTCCATCGCATTCTCTTCAACAGCACCTAGAGCGGTGGTATCTTCACTGCCCGGCTTATCGAAAGCTGGAAGAATATCGGAGAACTCTTCCATCCGCTTCTGCTCATCATTGCTGGTATCTCTCTATATTTCGAACCAGGACTTAGGGCAGTGCGAAAGCTCTACCGTCAGGAACAGCACTGTCTTCGCAACGAAAGCTTTCAATCTTGTCATTCATTTCACTATATGGCGAGTCGTCAATGTCGGCATCATGTACGCTATTGCACAAGACTCGAACATTCTGGGATCAGACCGAACGCTATGCTTACTATGAGGCTTATGAACGGGACCGCCTGCGATGAAGCTGATCACCATGGTCTAGGTGAGCAATGCTAGCATCAGAGACGGAAGGAAGATTGCAAGAATCTTGACAACATCGTACACCATGAGTTATTGCAAGGTAGAACTGCAGAGCATAGAGGATTTGCTGAAAAGCGATATTGTAAGTACGTACAGTAGGTTTGCTTATATGCCTCTGCATCTGCTTGCTCCCTTTACGCACGCTAGCTTGTTCTAAGCTTTGTCCGCTGTCTTGTCTTGCGTCTAATATCATGTGGGTCCTTATTCCAACATGAGTTCATTGTTGGCAGTCGTGGTTATCGGCGCGCTGTACGCGGGCGAAGCTGCGACCTGGACTGCGGTCTGTGAAACTACTTCGATACTTTCACCTTCACTCTGAGGTGAAGCCGCCATGCGTCAAGACCGTACGCAATAAAGGATCAACCCGCACGCCCCAACCTCATTATACCAATACGTACCACTACGCAGGTGTAGTCGACTCAACGATGAGGTTTCTCTACATTCTTCTGCCTGCCGTCGCGGTTAGCGCCCGTGGCAGTTCATTTTTCAGGTGTGTACACGAAGTCCGTTTGCGGGTGTACTACGATGCACATGTATCGGGGTGACACAATTACTGACATTACAGTTGTAGCAATAACACCAATAATGGCGTCTTCCCTTACCACGCCGGCGTTGGTATGGGTGTTGACACTGCAGCCGACCCACCCGTTCGACGTCCGCCACCACCTCTGCCGAACAGGCGTGCTGAACCAGCCGGCGACGACCTGTGGGGAAAGTGCAACAAAAAGGGGTGCACACTCTCATCTGCAATGCAAGCCAACGATGCAGGTGCAGGATCTGTGTATAGTCCGAAGCGAGACACTGCCAGGAGTCCATTCCGCGGTACTGATGACCTCCGGCGATGGAACTGGAATCTTTCCCCTCCAGAGAAAATTGACGAATCATTTCACGACTTCTACCGCACATGGGGCATTGGAGAGGCCCTCACTGGCCTTGGGGTCTCGGAGTATTCAGATGTCTTCGACGGTGGGGAGCACCGGGTCATCTCCATCGACCACCGGGAGTACGGTCTGTTGGGGGAAAGTGTAGACGAGCAATCATACGATGTCGATGGGAAGAGCTACCGAGCAACCGGTGCTTCCTACGCCTTCTCCATTGATGTCAAGGACGGTGTCATCATGAGTTTGAACCGGGTATCGCCACGCTACGCTTCAAGGGATCGCAAGCCGCCCGTGCCCAGCGATCAGTGGCCGGCGCTGAGGCAGTTCTCAGACATTGCGTGGATAGGCTGGGACTCGATGACCGAGGGTGACGAGATCAAGGGTCTTCGGTATCTTCTCTCGGTGGGCATCGTCAACACTGAGACTAAGCAAGTGACTCGTCGTGCCTTGGATGCTAAAGGCTGGGTGCTGAGTCCATGGCCTGGCCACACATTTGAGCGAAACTGGCCCGAGACCAAGGCACTGGTAGGTAGGTTACTCCGCTACAGCTCGTGAAATTATAGCTAATGCGAAGTGATAGGCACTCCTAATCTCCTAGGCTTTGCATACTTCCTCACAGAGCACAAGGATGTCTTGGGCAACATGTTCGTCGACAAGGTGCAGGTGTTCCAATCTGACACAACATCTCGCAATCCGTCCATTGTCATGCATCTGTTGCAGCCAAGAGCTCGAAGAAAAATTCAGCAGCGTGACGGCAACAAGATGATCGCTGTTGAGGTGGTGGAGGTGATGGAGCTGCACCCTCTGTGGGCCAAGCTGTGAGCATCGAGGAAGGCGCGAGCTGCTGGAACGGTCTTGCCTGCAGAAGTGACAGCTCCTCGTGTTACGTAGACCCAATATTCCTTTCGAACTACACTTCGCAGCAGTCTCCTTTCCAAATCTACCAAATTGTGTCCTCTGCGTCGTGAGATGACCCGAGCCAGCTCAGCTAGCAACACTGCCCACATGCCACATGCCGAGGCTCCTGCGACTCGCACCTCCCACTCCATGCGGCAGAAATCGGAGCGCACGACACAATGCGCGGCAGCCATACCCACGCGGGCAAACCAACATTGAGCTATGTGAAGATTGAGCTCGCTCTGGTTGGCAGCCAATAATGCTCTCCAGACACTCGTTTCCGGTAGCCCGCATGCTCGTGAGAGGGGATGCGGACGCAGGGCAGCGGAACCACACATAAGTACAGTACGCATCGCCCGCTGTCGAGCTGCTGGATGCTGGCAATTCGCCCGGCTGGCCTCGCCAATTGCCGCGCTCACTGCACCACAGCTGGCTGTTGATGTCGTACAGATATATGTCAGGCACGCCCCTCCCCCGCCAACAGACCCCACGCAGCTGGCGCGTGTGATGTCAATCCACGCGACACTGCACGACCAATAGTGCTCGACACGGCACTTCCTGCAGGCAATGCCAGGCCATCCCGCAGGCGTCCGCAGGCGTCCGCAGGCGGTTCTTCTACGCCCGCGCTCTTTATGCGCGCGCTGGGTACGACCTGAGCCGTTCGCCCGACACCTCACCTGCTGCTTGCGGACGCGGCCGCCGCGCAGACTCGGCATTCTACGGCGGCTTAAAAGGCTGTATGGCGCCGTGAAAACCAGGGGAGGCCAGACGTCTGCGAACCTCGGGAGAGCTTTGACCCGCATCTTGCTCCACTGGCAGCTCCCCACCTATCTTCCGCCTATCATTCCGAGCATCGCAGGGTGGAAAGACGCTACCGCGGCCGGCAAGCGCAGGACGACTCTTTGGCGATTCTCGTCGAGACTCTCCCACCGAGGTTATAGATACTAGCTACCACCGCCATCCGCCATGAGGCTCACTTCTTCAGCCTCTGCTGTTCTCCGCACCGCGACTAACCCCGCCCGCCTCTCATCCCGCTGCTTTGCGACTCGTGCTATTGCGACCCAGACTACTGCGAAATCGGCTCTGTTCTCGAACGCACGACGAACCACCACAGGCTCTTCCGCACCATCTGCAGCCCTCCTCCCCTCCCAGCAGTTCAGCCAGCAGCTCAGGATGGCGTCCTCTACTCCCATCAAGAAGATCAAGGTGGTGAACCCGGTGGTCGAGCTCGATGGTGACGAGATGACTCGCATCATCTGGCAGACCATTAAGGACAAGTTCATCCACCCCTACCTCGACATTGACCTCAAGTACTACGACCTTGGTCTTGAGTACCGTGACGAGACCAACGACCAAGTCACACTCGATGCCGCTGAGGCCATTAAGAAGTACTCGGTCGGTGTCAAGTGCGCGACCATCACCCCCGACGAGCAGCGTGTCGAGGAGTTCAAGCTGAAGAAGATGTGGCTGTCGCCGAACGGCACCATCCGCAACCACCTGTAAGCTTCACCACGTCACCTGCCGGAGATTAGGCTAACTCGACCCAGTGGAGGAACTGTCTTCCGCGCGCCCATTGTCATTCCCCGCGTCCCCCGTCTTGTACCCAGCTGGAAGCAGCCCATCATCATCGGCCGTCACGCCTTCGGTGACCAGTACCGCGCCAAGGACCGTGTCATTGACGGCGAGGGCACTCTCGAGATGGTCTTCACCCCCAAGGGCGGCGAGCCCCAGACCATCAAGGTCTACGACTTCCCCGCTGGCGGAGGTGTCGCCCAGACCCAGTACAACACCACCGAGTCCATTTCCGGGTTCGCACACGCCTCCATGAAGCTCGCGCTCGACAAGAAGCTGCCCCTGTACATGAGCACCAAGAACACCATCCTGAAGGCCTACGACGGCAAGTTCAAGGACACCTTCCAGGAGATCTACGAGTCCACATACAAGAAGGACTTCGATGCTGCTGGTATCTGGTATGAGCACCGTCTGATCGACGACATGGTCGCCCAGATGATCAAGAGCGAGGGTGGATACATCATCGCCATGAAAAGTACGTCTTCTGATCCTGATCTTTGTGCGACATCTGCTAACACACGCCAGACTACGATGGTGACGTCCAGTCTGACATTGTCGCCCAGGGTTTCGGCTCTCTCGGCCTCATGACCTCCGTCCTCATCACCCCCGACGGCAAGACCTTCGAGGCTGAGGCTGCCCACGGCACCGTCACTCGCCACTACCGCGAGCACCAGAAGGGTAACGAGACATCCACCAACCCCATCGCCTCTATCTACGCCTGGACACAAGGTCTCTCCAAACGTGGTGAGCTCGACAACACCCCCGAACTCGTCGTCTTCGCGGAGCAGCTCGAGAAGGCCTGCGTTGATACCGTCGATGTCGATGGCATCATGACCAAGGATCTTGCCCTTGCGTGCGGCAAGAAGGACAGGGGCAGCTGGGTCACAACGAACGAGTACCTCGATGCCGTTGAGAGGAGGCTGAAGACCAGCTTGAAGGAGAAGTTGTAAAGCAAGCGTGCATAAAAGGATAAATAGCATGTTGAGCGACATTTGAACTAGCTGGTAGATATCGGCATACCTAGATCCCTGTAGATGGAGTTTTGGCTTACTCTGTCCAGGGAAGCAGCATGAATACATCGAAATAAAAACACTCACAATCATTAGCCTACATCGGACTGCATCTACTATCTCTCAAACTGCATCTTGGATCTGGACGCAGATGTTCGAGTCGTACCTGTTTCCATCGGAGCCGACATCATCCGCCTTCGTTAACGCTTCCACACGGCCGCAAAAATAGGACCGATCCGTCACAGCATGAAGCTTTGACTGTGATCTATGCGATCACAGCAACTGCACGACTTTCAGCACGACGCGCTCCGTCGGGTCGTACAGCTGTACCTGCCCTTTGCGCCCCGCGATGTCTTCCAAAGCGCCGACAGTAGATGTACAAGACGCCGGGAACTACGCAATATTTGATTGGTTTCGCACGTCATTGCAATGTTCGAGGGTGCTCACTTGTTGCCACAATTGCTGCATCTTCTCGATTTCTTAATGTTTCCCCATGCTCGTGCATCGGCTGTCGCTATGTCTCACAGCAGCACGCTTGCAAGCATGGCAAGACATGGTAATTGCGGTTTGTTTGTTACACATGTTGTTTCGGAAACCTGTGTGAAGCTCTCTTCTCTGTCCTCTCTCTACCAAACTCTTCGAACCTTGACTCTTCAGTATTTATCGGTTCTTGCATTGGTGGTCTCGCTCTGCTCAACCTCTACTTTTTGTTTGTCCACTGTTTTGAACCCTGAGGACATCACCACACAACACCCGTACCGCTCCATCTATGCAGGGTCCACGTTGCTCAACATAACATCGAAACAAACAGTCTTTGTCCCCAAGCTGCGAAGCCGCCTCCCATCCTTTTATTCGAAATTTAACAATAACTTAGCGGAAAAGTAAGTCGTCTGTTCATTCCACACGGAGATTACTTTGACCGTGCAATCTCCACACCTCCCACCAATACGTCCAATACTCAAGGTATCCCGGTTTCCATTTACCGACTCCACTTATCACTACCGCCCAAGTGGATAGAATACAGGGAATCACATGGCCGTTTCTTTCACTGACACGTCGCGCAGCTGCCAAGGATGACCCTGCCTACTTGCGCAGGCAGACCATCCGGTCCAAGGCCTGACGGGAACGAGCGCGGCATCGAGGATCAAACCCATCTCGTCACTATCGCGCCGCGGAAAAACACCGCTCAGACGCAAACAACAATACCCACCACGCCAAAGAGCAATGCCAATACGCCGCTGCACAAGCGATTCTTGGAAGAGGTCATGATGAGCCCGGGTCCACCGCCGCGAACGCCGCCGCGGACGCCGAGTCGTAGCCCGAAGAGACCAGGGAATGAGAGGTTGGAGGTCGGACAGAATGGGTTCTATTTCTCAATGGAGATCCCGGAGAGGAAGATTGTGGCAAGTAGGGCAGCGAGCAGGGCAGCGACGCCTGATGCAAAGCCGTCTGGCAGACTTACGCCCAGTCCCGAGAAGCGGGGTGGTAGATTGACGCCCGGAAGACTGTCGCCAAGTCCTCGGAAAGAGATGAAGAGTGAGATGAAGGGCACGCCAAGTGGCGGAGGAAGAGTTAGGGATATCTTGAGGAAGAACCTTTTCGGGACGCCAACAAAGAAGGCGACAAACCCAGGATGGGGTGAAAGAGGAAATAGTGATATCAGCCCGTCAAAAGATGGAGGATACCAGTCGCAGATGAGTGTTGGCAGCCGAAGTGAAAGCCCCATCAAGAACGCTACGACCGGACACGCTACCACGCCTTCTGTGTCTCGGGAAGCAGACTCGTCCGAACATTCTGCGCTCTCACAGCCAGCACTGCAGACCACAGATATGCCACCGGAACATCATACTCCTAAGACGACGCCTCTCACGCCTGCGCCCGCACCTCCATTCAATTTGAGGCAGGCGCCCACCGCTTTCACGCCGTCCAATATCGGCCAATTGATGGCAAACCACAGCAACAAGAGCGCCAAGGTCCAGACCCCGCCAACTACTGGCGGAATCGAGTCGATGCCCACGCCGCTGCGTAAGATGTCTGAGAGACTTGGGCTGAAGAGTCCTCACGTCGTACGCAAGGGAAAGAACGACAAGCACGAATCTAAAGACTTAGTTGCGGTGCCGACAGCGGGCACACTGGTCTCGCCGATCTCGACACTAGCCATCAACGATGTTGCCCCAGTGCAGGCACACTCGTCGATGAGCACTCCAGGCGACAAGACGTCTGCGAGTACTACACCTATGGCATCAGTCCGAGGCTACGAGGTCCGCAAAGAGAACCGTCTCATCCAGCTTCTCCCTTCTCCGATCACAGTTCCTTCAACTACGGTTTCCTCGGGAACGAGCACCGCGACGACTCCGTCCTACCTATCTCCCATGACACCCTCCCGACTGGGCCTATCAAGTAGGTCAAAGAGCTTTGGCACACCTGCCCATCTTCGGTCTTCAATGCAGGAAGATATGTTCAAGGTGCAAGAGTCTTTGAAGCGATCTCTCGGTCAAGAAGCCTTCCAGAAGACTGTCTCAAGGCCCACGACACCGAAGTCGCCCAGTGCAGCGGCATCCAGACCCAGTACCTCCGCCACGGATCGAAGTACAAGCACTGTCAACAGAGTCACGAGGCCTCTCTCCATGGTCGGTTATCCCAAGCCAAACGCAACGGGCACCACACAGGCTCTGCCGCGTAGAACGCTCGACACCGCGGTACGCAAGCCACGACCTAAGTCCATGGTCGTAGGCTCAGCGAAGGTCCTCGAGGCTATAGCCTCGCAGATAGACTCACCACGCGAGCGTGCAAAGCTGCGCAGCACCGCCGCCGCACCTCCTATCCAGAAAAACAAAGCTATGGCTTTGCGCCCAGGCACGGCTTCGTGGACGCCGCGAGGATTCAGCCAGGCTGTCACTACGCGGAAGCCAGTGGAAACGCAGCCCGCAGTCCGTACAACAAAGCCACCGGCTGCACGCACCGCCGTACAGCCTAAACGCGTAGCGCTCTCTACGCCTGAAGCTGCATCAGGCCCAGCGAAGCAGAGAGTCGTAAGCGCCAAGGTTATCGCAGACCGCGTCGCAGCATGGAACAAGGAAGATAGCCAGCAGACCGCACCAAAGCCAGCGGCCAAACTGCCCGTACGCAGCAAATCCGTCAAGACACTGAGCAAACCCGCTATCAAACCTGTTTTCAGACCCGCTCCTTCATATACCGTCGAGCGCGTGAGCACACCCGAGCCCAAAGATCCAAAGTTCGACTCTGGCACCGCACAGTCCTTCACACCTCCCGGCCTCCCCACACAGCTGCCCATGAGCCCCAGCAAGAAACGCCTAGTCGCTCCAACCACACCTGCTCCATCACGCACAGCAAGCAAGGACGCACGCAAACAGAAGCTCCAGAATGCACACCGGAACGCGCCTCCACCGTCAGCGACGGCACAGTTTCGCACGCCCGTCGCTGCGAGAACGCCCGTTCGGACTCCGGCGAATAATCGACATACGGGGGTCGGTGGTCTAGACGAGGATCCTAATAGATTCAGGACGCCGAGTAGGGAGGTGCAGAGTAGGCTTGATGAGGCGATTAATCGGAAGATTTCAGATGATCGGAGGAGGGCCGGGTGGATTTAGGGTGTGCGATGAGGGGAAAGGGGCTTGGATAGTAAAATTGTCAGATGGATAGGGATTCATGTTGATGGACGATTGTGTTTGATAATGATGTTACGAATGAACGACAGTAGTTGGTATGCAGATTGAAAGGTGGATGTTGCGCAACCGAGGCATCACCATTCAGGAGGATCCAGTCGAGATAGATAAGATGGTCTATTCCACGCATACTTTCGCTCGCCTCCCTTAGCAGACTACTGAGCTCGTCAAGTCTCTGTCACCACCTCGGCACCAACCTCCCCATCCCCGCCCTCACCCTTCGGCCTCACAAGCTGCCCATTCCTATCCCTCGCCCACCCACACTCCACACCATCCCTATAACACGGCTGACACCTGCTCCCATCACCGAGTTGCTTACACTGCCTCTCACTCCACCCCCTTCTCTCGCACTTCGGACAAACCACCAGATCCCGCTCAACCTTCGCCTTGAACCGCTCATCGTCCAAGACCCGATAATCCTTGCCATTGAACGTATAATAGTCATCGGAACTATACAGCATTCTCTCAACCGGCAGCTGCTCGCCGTACATATATGGCGGGATGAACGCCGTACCGCCGGGGAACGCATCGCGCGACACCAGGAAGCGGCCCTTATGCTCGTGTAGGATGTCTGCGATGCGGTAGATCAGGGGCCGGCTGAGGAACAGGGTATTTATGAATTCGTCCGCGTTATCGACGTGGAACGCGGTGTGGTGGGAGTAGTGGATGTGGAATGTAAAGTCGTCGGGAACGCTGGAGGGGAAGCATTTTGTCATAAGTGAGGTGGTCGAGTGGAACACTGTGCGGGTTAGGATGTCAGGGAGTTGGGAGTAGTTGTTTGAGAGCGCGTTGTCGAGCATCTTCAGGTAAGAGAGGCGTGGGGGGAAGCCGTTGGCGCGCAGATAGTAGTATAAGTGTGATTCGAAGCCGATCTCGATGTGGCGGAGGGAGGTGAAGGAGCGGAGTTTTGCTGCACCGTCGGGGTCGGTCTCGCGGGCGACAGAATAGGGAATAGAGCCGCCGATGTGGGTTAGCTTCTCAAGCGACTCGGCTTGTTGCTGGAGGGCTGGGAGGAAGTGTTTCGAGGCTGTGCGTTCTGCAACGTTCATCGATGGGCGTGCCCCTTCGAAAACGTGTAGTCGTTCGCCAATGGACAGTTCTTTGAGAGCCTTTGGCAAGCTGAGGATGGTATGAAGTGTGTCCAAATCGATGTTACATTCGATGAATGTCAATGAACGGAGAGGCGTGGACTTGCGTTCTTTGCCGAAAGATTCAATTGTTGATTCCATATCCTGGTTCTTAATGTTCAAACAAGAAATAGTGAGATCCCGGAGAGTTGGGTGGTAGAAGACCGAAGCTAGACGATTGTCAAACAGAAATTTTCTGTCATCTGCTCCATGCGCATGCAAGGTGACTATTCACTGTCAGCATGAGAGTGGACCTCATACGTGAAGAGTTACCTACAGGATTGTAGCACGGGCAACGCAACCGGCAATTCTTCCCGCGGGAATGCTGCACTTGCTAACAAATTCCAGAAGTCAATCTTTGACCACCCATCAAAGAGGACTTGATGAATCCATTCCGAATTGTTCGGACAAGGGGTTTCAAGAGTAAAGTGGCGTAGTCTCGACATCAGCGTCAACCAATGATTGAGCATCTCAACACCATCTTTGTGGGGATCTTTGTATCGAATCGAGAGCTCTTGAATGAAGTCGACTCGCTGGTCGCGCTGATCTAAAGCTGTAGCAATGTCGCGTGCATGTGTTCCGCTTAGCACCAACAGGGAGCGCCAGATATATGGTTCTGCCAAACCCTGGAGGCGTGTACACGTCGCGGCAAAGCTACGAAGGTCTCTACGGCACGTGATGTGGTCGAGAACATTGAGAAGCAACTCGTCCACAAGGCGTAATAATCCGGTATCGGCAAGAGCAAGCATGGTGGCACCGGGCTCTTGGCGCTCCATCCTGAAATCCCGTCCTGAGTGGCGTGTCTTCCGCTTTTTAGCACCGGGGCTTAGCATACAGCGTTGTTCGTTATGATGGAGCGACAGTCGTACCAACGAAAGTCGTTGCTGGATGTGCTGTGTACCTCCAGGTTACGGACGATGAAGAGATGCAACGAGGCGAGGTGAAGCTAGGCCGCAACCGACTAGCCCTCATGCTTACGTCACAGGCAATTGATTCTGGAAAGAACGCGTCTTGCATTTTGCGACTACCAACATTGTTGAGCATCGTCTGCATTACTAACTGTTTCTACTTCCACTCTGATAACACGTGTTTCATCCTAAGCCGTGTATAAGAACCTCGGGTTATGCTCTCCTAGCTCTGCGATCTCTTCCTCAGACAGCCCCTCCATCCTCCAGTCCTCCTTCCCCTCAAGCTTGCTCTTGTTCTGCTTACGGTACCAGAAGTGCAGTGCAGTATATATGCCAACACCGAGGGCGAGCAACGCTATAGTCGCACCGTACCCCGGGTAGTAAGTCGGCCTATCTGCGTTGCTGAACAGGAACGGCGCCGAAACTCCCGCGGCGTTCCCAATGGTAATCTGCATGCCGCTTGCGAACGCTCGTTTACCGTAGCGAGGATTGTTCACACCAATCCATGTCATGGCGGTACCTGTCGATGTCCAAAGTCCCATGGCCACGATGAAGCAGCCAGCAAAGCTGAGGGCTGTACCCTGGTTTGCGATGAGGAAGATGTATCCCACCATGCAGGTCATGAAGCCGCCCACACAAAAAATGCCTCGTTGTTGGATCTTGTCGCTGTAGAATGCACTGCCGATATAGACGAAGAAGCCGAGGAAGTAAACGGGCATTGTGAGCGCCTGAACGACTTGCCGGCTCCAGCCAGCGCCCATCTCGAAGATGATGGTGGGAAGGAAGACCGAGAAGCTGTATAGCATACCAAGACCGCTGAATTGTGCAATGGAAAAAGCCCAAGTCTTCCAGTCTTTAGCAGCTTCCTTCACATCATCCTTGTGGAGCAGTTGTGCGGCTTTTGTTTGGCCGACCTCAAGCTCTCGGAGGAGCACAAGGTTGCGACGGTCTTCCTCAGTTAAGAAGCTAGCAGTCTCGGGACTGTTCGGAAGCACGAAGGGCACGACCAGGGCTGTCAAGACCGTGGGGATGCCGTTGATAACGATGATCCATCTCCAACCGCTAAAACATTGTTAGCAGGCGCCCTGAAGCATTCAGTGTTTAGATGCTTACTTCCAACCACCAGCACCGTCTAGCTCACCGATCGCATACGCGACGAGGCCACCGAGAGCACCAGCAATGGCACTGGTTCCATAGAAGTACGCATTGCGTAACGACACATTCTTCTTGTTGTAGAACATTGAGAGGTAGAGTATGACACCAGGGAAAAGCCCGGCTTCAAACACACCCAGGAGGAGTCGACAAGCCACAAGCGCAGCGAAATTGTTGCAGAAAGCGGTGAATGTGGCTACAAGACCCCAGAAGAAGACTAGCCCAGCCAAGTAGCGGGCTGGCTGCATTTTCTTGATGATCATGTTGGATGGCGTCTCAAACAACTGGTCCATCGTTAGCTGTGACACGTGTGTTCATCAGTATATTGATACTTACACAATATGTAACGAAGAGGATTCCGACAGCAAGTTGGTAATCGTTACCCACCATGCCTAGATCTTCCTCGAGACCGTACAAACGGGCATTACCAATGTTGACTGTTCGTGTTAGCCCATGCGCCGATTTGTGCTAAGCGCCACACATACCACGATCCATGAAATTCATTAGGTAAATCCAGCAGATCATGGGGATGATACGGATGTCGAGCTTCCTCAAAAGTCGCTTCTCAGTCTCTGCGTCCACGGCAATGCAGGTTCCCGCATTTGCGACTTGCTCGATCTTCTCGGGGACCGAAGGGTCAGACCCCGACCTCATCTTGTCGATTTTATCAGGCGTACTCTCCCCGGAGTAGTCGTTCTCACTATTCATGGCGTTGGGTATGTCGATTTGTCAAGAAGGTGCTGAGTTGATCGAGGTCAAATAAGAGCAAAGACCACCTTCTTGAAGTCGAGAGCGGTGCATGCACCCCCTAATCTTATAGGCAGGTCTCCACATTCTAGATGCTATGCCCCACGGGGTAACGAAGCTGTGCCACGGTGCCAGGAGATCCTGAAGACTTGTCATTGACGTTAGTAGCCCAAAAAGTCTATCTTGACCGCGTATCGTCAAAATTGGCGCGCTGGGGGCCCACTTCCGTCATCCTTACGACCGCTTCCGAAGACAGCACAGCTGGCATGTTCGTAGTTGTGGATCGATCTCATTTGTTGATATCAGTGGCTGAAGCGTTCGTGATAGTAATCGTACACTGGAGTCTCAAGCCGAGATACCTGTGTGCGTTCAAATAGCAGGCAAGAGCTCGTCCTGGAACCATTGTTTTGGAAAGCTGCGTTCATCTGCAGAGATCATCGCTCCACTCACTGTTGGAAATTCCCTAACTCAATCCCAGACGTGCTTGCCAAACTGTTCTTGGCCGGTAAAGGTGAGCGTCATCTTGCAACAGGGACGGACCCGAGAAGAGGGGCCGACGGTCTGATGCACAACGAGCGCATGCTTCGGTGCCATGAGAAAGGCTGGACTCCAAGGTCTTGACCATACGCCCTGGCGCAGTCATATACAGCTGTGTCAGCAACTCCGCATGTGGTTGTGGAAGTTATAGAGGACCAAGATTCTTAGCCTGCACAATGCACTTGGCCACTGAGCCGAGTAGCCGAGACCTTTGATAGGACCAACGAAACAAAGCAGGCATTTTGCTGCAGTGAATGTGAGTGAGATTAACAATTCGTGTGATACCTAGGCTGTACTCTTGTATGCTGCCGGCAGCTCAAACGTGGCGCGGTGTTCGGGACGTGGAACAGCTTCGCAGGACTGGTAGTCAAGTCGGACCATGTGCCGATGCATATTCGGTGGCCCGAAGTCTTTGTCTTCCTCTGACACTTCAGCCGCAGCCCTGGAGAGGATGAAATGAAGCCGTCGTTTCCGCGTCAGCCACCTGTGGCGTGCTGACAGCTGCTAGCAACTGGCACGCCGCCAGCCTTGGAGCCTTCGAAAGATACCCACCTGGTGCTGGGCGATAATAACGGTGGACCGGGGTGGGTAACTATTGAGTACGCTAGAGAAGGTCAAGTGATATGAGTGGGACGGACAGAAGGGTGCTAAGAAGTCCTGCTTTTGACGGGGTAATAATGCTTCGAGTCGATTCGCAATGCCCAACACACGAAATCATCTTCCAGTACATGCCTACGTGCTGCGCTTCGCTTCGGGGCTTCCACGACGATTCTTTCAGCAGTGGCACTCTCGATGTGTTCCGCGGTGCCCTTACTCAGCTCGGCGTTCTCGATGTGATTTGCGTGTCCGAAGATCGTGTCGTCCCTCGAAACTGATGTTCTTTTCATTGACGAGGATCAAACATCAGCAACCGGTACGACGCCGATCGCACCCAACGTATGCATGTCGTAAAACTCATTGTTAGCCAGACATGAACGCTTGCTGCAGGCAGACATTGGCGACGTTTAGAAACTGCGATGATACGACGATAGCCTGATGGACGTTCATTGGGTCGATCTCCTCGGGTCCAGATCCAAATTGTAGCACTCTACGATGGCGTGAAAGAAAAAGCGAAAAGGAATATCAGTAGAGCCGGAGCAATGCCGACGATTTTTGGCGCCCAGGCTTGTAGGAGTCTCTGTGACTATGGCAGCTGCTGTGTTTATGCATGCACATGCGGCCATGCTGACAGCACCGACAAGGAACGAGAAGCGGCGACCAAATCTATCAACCGTTCAGGTCGCATTCAAGGGGAAGATAATACCAGACGTGCCGTTCAGTGCATTGATGAGCTGGATGGTATCGTTTTCAGTGAGCATGAACTGATGTTTACATGTGGAGTAGTTGTGAGCGATCCCTGGCCTGTCAATTGCTGACCGATATTGATCGAGATACAGAGCACTGCGATGGTGAGCATATCGACTGACAGCCATGACCACATACTTACGCAGTTGTTTCTTGACCGACTTGTCCTTTCAAAGAGCTGGGCAGAAAGAGCTGGGCCGCCGGAAACGATTTCATCTTTCCAAGGTCGCAAAGCTCGAGAGATGTCACCGATCTCGTGAGGCAGGGCTTTGATAGCAGCTTCTGATCGATTGTGCTTATGAGCGCCAGTGCGACCAGCGACAGCTACGGCAAACAGAAGATGATCTTGCATTTTCACCCTTGCATTGCAAGGAAGAAGGCCACTGCTTTGCTTCACTGAACGGCGGGAGATGGCAAGGGTAAGAGGATGCTGAACGCAAATGGAGATAAAGCCTTCACAGTGAGCGGATTTCATCAACGTCCGTGAAGGGCTCCGTAGCCTAATGACATTCCGAATTGACGAGAGATCGCAGTCACCGGTGATAGAGCCTGCATGCTCGCGATGGCAGGGGCAGACTACCAGATTATATAGGATGTAAGAAAGGTAACTCCTCCTTTCTACGGGCGTTGCATCCGCAGTCTCGGAACTCGGGCGCGTTCGAGTCCCATATGGACATGCAAGGGGCACAATGGGGTTGCTGCATCCACATGTTCGTCCGCTTCCGTTTGCGCTAGCCAGCCCAGCCGAGGTAAGTGGATGTGGAGTGGGGCTTTCCCCTGTCAAGCGCATCAGGGACATCGAAAGCTCATAAGGTTCTGGACCCCACACAAAGTCAGTCTATCGCCAGTCAACTTCTGCCACTTTACTGTATTGCTGTCAATCTAGCAAGATGGCGTCAAATATCCCTTCCTTCGAACACACGTCCATGGACAGCATTGCGCCGACATGCGCAGGCGTCCGAAAAGCCTTTCTCTCGCACAAGACCCGCTCGCTCGAGTACCGTAAGCAGCAGCTGCGCAAGCTATACTGGGCGTTCAAGGACAATTCAGGTCTCATTGAAGAGGCGTGCAAAAAGGATCTCGGCAAGTCGCAGTTTGAGACGTACCTGACCGAGATCTCATGGGTCATGAACGACTGCGTCTGGATGGCAAACAACGTCGACCGTTTCGCACAGGATGAGAAGCCCGCAGATATTGCCTTCACTAATAAATTCATGGGCCCTAGGATCCGCAAGGACCCTCTTGGCGCTGTCCTGATCATTGGCGCATACAACTTCCCCATCCAGCTCACGATTGGGCCGCTCATTGGAGCCATCGCAGCTGGCTGTACTGCTGTGATCAAGCCCTCCGAGTCGGCGCCATATGCAGCAATGGTCATGCAAAAGATCTTGGCTGAGTCGCTGGACCCTGACTGCTACTCCTGTATACAGGGTGCTATCCCGGAGACAACGGCACTGCTCGACGAGAAGTGGGACAAGATCTTCTACACAGGATCAGAGACAGTGGCGAAGATCATCGCAAAGAAGGCGGCGGAGACCCTCACACCGCTGACCCTCGAACTCGGCGGTAGGAACCCCGCCATTATCACCAAGCATGCAGACCCCAAGCTGGCCGCAAAGCGTCTGTTGTGGGCGAAGACGATGAACGCCGGCCAGGTCTGCGTAAGCCAGAACTGTACATTCATCGACCGCGAGCTTGTTCCGGCATTCATCCAGGCGATGAAAGACACATTGAAGGAGTTCTACCCCAACGGTGCCCGCAACTCGCCAGACTACGGCCGTGTCGTCAACCAGAAGCAGTTCCAGCGCCTCAAGAAAATGCTGGACTCCAGCAATGGCAAGATCGTCGTGGGAGGCACCATGGATGAGGACGACCTGTTTATTGAGCCTACCGTCGTCCAGGTCGACAGCGTAGACGACTCCCTTCTCCGCGACGAAAGCTTCGGTCCTCTCCTTCCCTTTCTACCCGTTACCGATCTCGACGAAGCCATCAAGTTCGCTAACGAGGTACACGACACCCCTCTCGGCACATACGCCTTCGGCACAAAGGCAGAGATGCACAAGAGTAGGCTCCATCTCTCTACGCACAGTAACTTTGCTTGCTAACAGTCGCAGTCCTCGACCAGACACGCTCCGGCGGCGCCTCCCTCAACGACGGTTTCTACCACGCCGCCATTCCCACACTCGCTTTCGGCGGTGTTGGTTCCTCTGGCCAGGGCGCTTACCGCGGCAAAGCCTCCTTCGATACCTTCACGCATCGCCGCAGTGTGACCACGACTCCAGCGTGGATCGAGAGCCTGATGGATGTCAGGTATCCCCCATACACAAGCGCGAAGCTCAAGAAGTTCTCCGGTATGAACGAGGTGAAGCCAAACTTCGACCGCAATGGACGCGCGATTGGGTGGGGTGGCTGGTTTTTGGGACTGGTCGGGTTGAAGGGGCTGGCTGTGCTTATCGGTAAGTAAAATCCGTCGTATGGTTCTCATTTGTACAGAAGAAGAGGATTAGAGGAAGACACGCGGCCTTGAGATCGAAGATAGACTAACAGTTTGCAGCCGCCATCGGCGTCAGGGCGTACATGCAGCGTCGCGCGAAGTTGTAGGCAAGAAATATACCTTGCTGTACGATAATCTACCACGATATTATATATACCCCAAATCGCTCACTCTATGCAATTCTTCGTCAATCATTCCAAACCGAACAATATTACAATGACGCAGGCAAATCTGATGCTATTTCACGACTGCGAGCTTTGCGTATGCTGCTTGCTTAACCACAACCACTTCAACAACCGTGAACAACAGCCACCTCCTTTGACCGATTGACCTCAACCAAACTCACAACATCTAACAAAAATGGCCCTCACAAGTCAAATACGCCCATTACCATCCTGAAACGGGCTTCACCGCACTTCACCTCAATATCCAGAACCGATGTCATCGTACGAACCCTACCTGCACCACTACGCCCCGGGCTCCCACAGTACACACCACCTCTACTACGGCGACTGCTACTACTCCGATCACTCGCGCACTTCATCTCCACATACATTACCGCCCGGCGGTCTTCCATCATACGCAGGCCCTCCACGCGGTTCACGCAGCAGACGACCGGCCTCCCCTCAACGTGACCCTGGTCCCAGACTAGACGACAGCAGAGAGTACCAGTTTAGACAGCGTAGGCGTATTGTCGAGTACCGTACGCCCAGCCGCTACCCTGTCTTTGGTGATCATCTCGCACAGCCTGGCGAGCGTCGCGATGGGCGGGGAGTTGCGTTGCCACAATGGTTTTGGGATGCTGGGCTAGGTGAAGGCAGGAGGAGAGCGGGTTCAACAGCGAACAGGGTGCATGAAGATATGGCAAGGGAGACTGAAGAGAGCAGACGCCGTGGTGGTGAGCGGTTTGATCAAGCGAGGTGTAGAAGCACGAGCAGCAGAGCTCATGAGAGCTATGGGCGCTACACTAAGGGCTACAGCGAGGGTGTTGATCACGGGTACGGACTTCAGTATCAGCACTATGGTGAGGATGAAGAGAGTCATCCGTGGTATGTCAGCGAGACGGATACTGAGACCGACACGTGTGTAGGGCCTATGAGTTGCTTGAGGCTTGGCGAGATGATTAGAGGGGACAGAGGCCGATGTCAGAACGTCAGGTTTCAGATGGAAGACGACACGAGAAGTGAGTCTTCCAGCGAGAGGACTAGCAATGGTGAAGAGTGGCAGACGACCGCCTCAAGGAAGTATACCAAAGTTGGCGCGCTGCGGAGATTCGTGGAGAGGAATGTGCGGTCCAGGGACAAAAAAGGCGAATACTTCCGTCTGAAGAATGGACAGAAAGCCTGGGTCCAGCCAAAGAAGAGCAAGGGCAAAAAGGTGCGGAGGTACAAAGGTCTTGGGGCTTGAAGTGAGGTAAACGATGTAAGTGGCGGGACGTGGAGTGGGTGCTTAAATGTAAGAAGAGGCGTGAGAGACAGGTCCGGTGCTTTTAGGTAGACTACGCAAAGTCGCAAATTGTAACAATCACTCGTTGTCACCTCCCGTCGCCCCGACGAGTTCGCGAGGATCGTCCACGATCACGCTATACCGGTATACATAGGTAACTAACCCAATCAATCGTGCCTCGGCTCGACCCCAGCTTTCGATTTGGAATAACGACCACAATCGCACTGGACCGAGACAGCGCCTAAGATTTTCGCTTGTTGTCCATTCTTCTTCTCTTCAAACATATACCTGAATATCATGGATAACTCAAGCCTCTTCGATGTCAAGGTAATAATCACTTGTATTAATACTGGGTTTCTCGCTGACAGACAGTAGGGCAAGGTCGTGCTTGTCACAGGCGGAGCCAAGGGCATTGGCCGCATGATTAGCGAAGGTTTCGTTCAGAACGGCGCACATGTATACATCTCCTCTCGCGACGTAAAGGCCTGCGAGCAAGCATGCGAAGAGCTCAATGCGCTCGGCAAGGGCAAGGCAGACTTCATCGCCGCCGATCTGTACAAGGAGGAGGACATCACCAGGATCGCAGATGAGTTGAAGAAAAGGGCAGGAAGTATGTTGATTGCAATCTGTAAAGGTAAGAAGATGGCTGACACAACGCAGAGCTCGACGTTCTCGTGAACAACAGTGGCAGCAACTGGGGCGAGTCCTACGACACCTACCCATCCGCCGCCTGGGATCGCGTCCTCACACTCAATCTGAAGCGCGTTTTCCAGCTCACACAAGCTGTCACCCCACTTCTCGAAGCCGCACAATCCTCCATCTCGCCCTCAAGAGTCATCAATATCGGTTCCGTCGACGGGCTTCGTGTCCCTGCGCTCGAGACCTTCGCATACTCCGCCTCGAAGGCGGGTCTGCACCACATGAGCCGCGTTCTCGCGAGCCACCTCGGCAAGAGGGGTATCACAAGCAACACCATTGCATGTGGACCTTTCCAGAGCAAGATGATGAAGGCAACACTTGAGAAGTTTCAGGACGTCATAGAGAGTGGTATTCCGCTGGGACGTATTGGAAGCCCAGAGGACGTCGCAGGAACATGTATCTGGCTGAGCTCAAGAGCCGGGTCGTATGTTAATGGTGCGACAATCGCGCTGGATGGTGGTAGTGTTGTAGGTGCGAAGCTGTAAACTTCCAAGCTGATGTTAGTCTGTAGCCACCTGCTTTTTCGATAGCCAGTCTTTCAACTGAGCATAAAGAGGCGGATAATATCGTGGCCTGCTTTCAGCCTTGCACATCCTTACACACGGCAATTTTCATGAACATTTTTCCAACATCTTGCTCTGTTCTAAGTGGCTCGCTTATGATATATCCCAGGCTGTTCAACAGTTCTGAAACATCTATGGCATAAGCACTAGACCCCCTGTCCCAATGAGGCTGACAGATTTAGCGCGCTGCTTAATTACATGTATTCAGGCACCGCATGTCTTGATCGCTGGGTCTTACAACATCCTTGACGTCAGAGCTGCGTGGGAAACAGCATCATCATCCGGTGCAATGTCGGACCAGACGCTCAGCGAGAGTTGGAGCACATACCTTGCGGTACTCCAGCCACTTACTACCGCAGCTTTAGCGATCATCTTCGACTGGGCAGCAAGCCACCGAGGACTCGAATACACATTGGTCAGTAAGGCGTCAGTGACGGAGAAGCTGAAGATATCGTTGGCGCCCCTGCGTCATGGAGGAAAGGGCGTACTGGCTGCGATAGCTCTGTTGCTCATCGTGGCAACACAAACACCTTAACCCGGTTCTAACCGTTCCTGCCGGCAAGCCATTCACCAAAGAGGTTCGAGTCAGCGACGCCAACACTATGAGGGCCTTCGAGGTTGAGACAGGGACGCCGTGCGAAGTCATCCTCCGACGGTTTGACGTACAAAATGCCACTTGTGACGAGCAACAGACGAAACAGCCTGAAGACTACTGGGTCTACGTGGAAGTGACGAACGAGGCGGAAACGAACGGATCCCGGTACAGAGTCATCGACCAGATGGGTGTAGACAACAATCAGACCCGAGGCTACAATGCCTCAATAAGAACAGGCGAATGGTACTTGCCCGACTACATGGGCTCAGCACTGATTTTCTTACCACAAAACTTGTCTCAAGCACGTATGACGAGTCTCGACCTTGACGTCGACTACTGTATGAGTAAAGGGACCGTTGGATCCCTGAAAGACGGAACGGATACCAAACAACAACGACAGTGAGTCAGAATTCAACGGCTGCCAGGCGCAACTGTTCCATAGGTCATGGTCACTTGATGACAACTGCAAATTTGATCACAGCCGTCGTCTGTCAATTCAAACACCAGAGTTACCAAATTCACAAGAACATACAAAACACCTCAACAATATAACACAAAATGTCTTCTTCAGCAGCGACCATTCCAGATGTTCAAGGGGCTCGACGCCGTTGGGGCTCCACCGGCCTCTGCTCGACAGCGAGAGAGACAATGTTCGGCGAGCCCGTGTAGTCTGTGCTGTTTGCAAAGTCCACTAGGAAGTCTTCAATGTAGCCAGGGTACAGGATGCGTACAACATCCTCGCCAATACGCTCAGCAGCTCAGCAGCTCACAGCTTCTGAGTTTCTGGCCTCCTGACACCTTCTAGACAATTCGCCTTTTATTGCATCAGCGATAAGATGGCTGTTGCCGCCGTAGTCTGCTTGGCCGTACTCAGCGACAAGCTGGCCGATGATCTCGACGCCTTTTTAAGCGCAGTACTCGCTCGTTCCACGACGACTTGTGCTAGGTTGGAGCACTGCAGACCAGTCTGAAGATTGGGCGTGATTGCAATGAGCCCGTCCTCATTCTGCGCCCATACATATCTTACAGCGACACCTTTCTCGTTTACGCCACCATTGGTGAGTGGCGCAGGGAAGCTTTCGTAGTCGGAGTATTCCATGGAAAGATAACGGAAGGTGTGGGCAGCTTGAGAAATGTTCAGCCTTCGCCCAGGCATCAGTCGCAGCTCTGACTCCTCACTCATCCACAGCATCGCATAAACGGAATTACAGACCTCCGTTAACACCTAATGCTATGCATCTGTGACTCTTAACTTGCCATATTGCCATGACACCTTCCGCTTGTGGATGCGCACGCCTGAAGATGACGTGCTCAACGACGCGTCGTGGCTGGCGACGAAGGGTAAACTCTGAGGCACCAGTATTTGGCTTCTGGAGCGTCGGGATGCGGAATTACCACGAGTGAGTAAGCACTAGTGAAGTATAAATGATAGATAGGGTAAGCCTTGAGCAGGAGAGACAGCAAGATTTCCTATCTATCCATCTCTCTCAGTCAATAACCCTAATGGTTTCCAATCAATCCTCAGCTTCCACGTCCCGACAGAGAGTGCGAGAATTGCTTCCCACCGTCTACCTCGGACGTTACGAGCCTGGCTTAAAGAACAGCATAACAGATGTCGAAGGTGTATTGGTGTCAACGCAGTCCATCCATGAGTCGCCGAACTACCCAGATGCACCAGCTGGCGCCATCAATACCGGTGTCACTACGATTCTGCCCTGTAAAGACTGGTTCAACAAGGGTTGCTTTGCAGGTATCTTCCGATTCAACGGCTCAGGAGAGATGACGGGCTCGCACTGGATCGAAGAGTCAGGATTGCTGCATTCTCCGGTCGTGATTACCGGCAGCTTCGGTGTTGGGAACGCGTACAATGGTATCTACGAGCATGGGATACGGGAGCACGCAGATCAGTTGGGGAAGGTTGGCTGGTTCCTGCTACCAGTGGTCGCTGAGACATTCGATGGCTTCCTTCACGACGTGTCCAAGTTTGCTGTCACGTCTCAGCATGTGGTCAAGGGCATCGACGAGGCCAGCAGTGCTCCTGTGCAAGAAGGCAACACTGGTGGTGGCACAGGCATGATCTGCCACTGGTTCAAGGGCGGCACCGGATCCAGTAGTCGCCTAGTACCAGCAGATCAGGGGAAGACTTACACAATCGGCGCTCTCGTCCAAGCCAACTACGGTCCGATGAGAGACTTCAAGATATCTGGTGCCCCGATCGGTCGTCTAATTTTTGAGGAGCAGCAGTGCCTGGCTGAGGAGGACCCCACCAATCCAGGATTGCTGGCGCAGGCAAAAATGCTGTTCAAGATCAAGGAAGAGAAAGATAAACAGGACGGAAGCATCATCATCGTCCTTGCAACGGATGCTCCACTCCACCCAACACAGCTTCGGCGCCTAGCAAAACGTGCCACTGTCGGCCTCGCCCGTGTCGGAGGCTGGGCGTCGAATTCATCCGGCGATATATTCCTGGCTTTCTCGACTGCTAACCAGATGACAGTCCAAGAACACACGGCATCGACGCAAAATGTGGACCCTTGGAAGCCGAAGGCGAAGAGTGTGGATATGATTGATGACCAGACTATCAATGCGTTGTTCGAGGCGAGCGCGGATGCCGTAGAGGAGGCCATATTGAACGCGGTATTCAAGGCCGAGAGTATGGAGGGCAACGGAAACACGATCGATGCGCTGAACTTGGACAAAGTGAAGGAGTTGATGCAGAAGTACATGTAAATGTCACCCAGACTTACCTGTTAGGACGTCGGTGCTCACCGGCCCCATTTGAGGATCGCCTGAACTTGTGTGATGCATGTATATGTCGACCCTGATGGCGATATGCCGTCGTTGCTCCCTCATCCACTTTAGCGTCCCTGGTGCATGCGATGCATGTGGAGTCTGCTCGCCGATGACCACGATGGACACCGGTACTGTGTCATGTCGCTTTGCATTGACTGCTGGGAGGGCTACAATCTGAGGAGAGCGTAAACCACACTGCGATCGCTCCAGAGGAAAAGCGCCGATTCGTCGAGGAGATGTGTTCCTGAAGGTAGATCTTCGAATGTGCACTTATAACAGCACTACTCCACTATTCACTCTGAAACTACCTTCGGTACTGGCGAATTTAGAAGTTGACTGTGTGGAGCACGCTTCTCGTGCATTGGAAAGATTGGTAGCTGCTGCCTGTTTCATACAGCGGTGAGAGGCTCATGATCTTCGCTGTGGACAATTTCGGAGTACGCGGTGCATTGCACAGCACAGCCGTCATGTGCCTCCGAGCCGGATAGTAATTCAAATCAATTGCCACGAGGGCGGATGAGGCTGAGCATGATGTCTGCGCGAAGGCTGAGTCTCGGAAGAGTCGCCCTGCGCGCAGAGTGGAGATTTAGTGAATTGCAGCGCGAACAGCCTTGAGAACTGGCGTTTTTGAGAGGGAGGTGCGCGTGCATCTAGACCTCTGGACAAGGTTATGGCTGTGGAGAAGGTGAGGGGTCTAGACTCATGTGTCCGAGTGAGTAAGCGCATGCCGTTCTTGAAATGCGACTCAGTCCAAACTCGAGTGTTACACTGAACGACGGCCCGAATGATGTGCACAGGGAAGATTTCGATGGAACCTGCAGGAAGACATAATTAACCCTCAGCACCACCCAGGCGCTGGGCAGTGGAGTGCAAAGACCCAAGGGTCCAAGAAGGATGTGCAGATGGAATTCAAAAGCCACGCCACAATGCGATGTCCGGCAGCCTGGGACTAGCGCGTGGAACATCGAGATCCAAAAAACCCGACAGATTGGATGCATTGAGAGCAGACACACCAGGTCCAGACTATTTTTCATTTGCTCACGATCCTCGCCACGCATTCGATCTGGCTTCCGGTTTGGCAGATGACAAGTTTAGATTTCGCCCACGTTCTGCGCTGTTCAACCGGCTGAGGGCTCCAAGGGAGAGCCAATGGCGACTGGCAGCCTATGACTGGGCTCTCAACATAACCATGAATCAACGTCAACACAAATGCCTGATGGTGTTTGATGATGTATACACCAGGCTGGCGGACAGCAAGTAAACCGTACCTGATTGCTTCGGTTGATTGGGCCGAGACTGGTCTGAGCAGACGTACCACGTTTCTTCTGACAGCTGCCCTGTGCTTGCAAAAGTCTGGATCCAGCCACGTCGGCGCACCTGCGTACCAAATCCTCTGGTAGCGCAAGGCTGGCGAGCGCGAGACAATGAATCGCAGAGGTTTAGCAAGGCAGAGCCGAAACTGCGTGCGCAGCTGGCGTTGCAGCCCGCAGAATTTCGCAGACTCCGCACCGGCATTCAGCTTCCACTAGCGTGCTTTCAGCAGCTAGCGCGAAAGTGGCCTGATCCATTCGCGATGTCCAATGCCGCCGAAGCCACCAAGATCGAGAGAGAAGTCTCGGGTCCCGACTGCACATCATGCATGCTCCTTCAGCGCGCCGTCCACTAGGACCGTGGGTCGGAACATGCCAGGCTGAAGAGCACTTCGCATTCCTCATATATGCAATTCTGCCCTCCGCCCTCTCAAAGACGACACCCACGTCATTCTGCGATAATGGCGATCCCTTCCCATTCCACATCAACGATGCCAGGGTTGAGCGAGGTCCTTGAGCGTATTGGCCTTTCAACGTATCTTCCAGTACTATCCGAGAACGGATTTCGCAATTGGGAAACAGTTGTCGACATCACTGAGGACGACCTCACCGCACTGAATTTCAAGCTCGGCCATCGTCGAGCGCTGCAGCGAGAGATTGCTACTTGGCGTGGAGTACCACAAACACTGTCGCTGGACCCAGATGCCGCATCGCCCGAGCCTACTCCTATATCAACATCTGCGTTGGAAACATTAGCACGACAGCATTCCACACCGCCATCACGAGAGAAGAGGAGATACAGGCGTCACCCTCGAGCAGATTCCCACGCACCCAAGAAGCCAAAGACAGCCTGTATGCCTCGCAATCAAACCACAACTCATGCATAGTTAACAGTGTTAGACGTGAACTTTGCCGACCAGTTGCGTACTGACCCTCAGGTCAGCCAGTTATCCTTCGTACACATTGCCAGAGAGGTCGGCCGGAGATGGCAAGAGCTTCTGCCTGAGCAGAAGCGGGTCTGGGAGAGCAATGCTGCGCGCGCCATGCAGGAGTTTGAGTCTCAGATGGACGAGTACAAGAATACTAGTGAGTGGCGGAAGTACCAGACGTATCTGAACGACTTCAAGGCCCAGCAAGCGCAGGCAACCACCGGCAAGCGGCCTGCCATCGGCCGAGCGATGTCTCACAGTACCAGGGAGCAGTCACAGGCAAGCCCAGAGACGCAAACGCCAGAAAGTCCCGGATCGTCGATACCGTCGTCTGTGTCGTCATCTGGGACTGACGCTGAAGTGTGCCACAACGCCCTGACCCTTGCGTTCAGTGAGCTCATCTCCTTGCGAGGGGAGATCCTGACTCAAGCCATACGACCCTATGATGAGCACCATCTGCCGTCCGAGGAACTAGCGAGACGATCTATGTACGCATTCATCAGAGGTACGGGGTCGTTGGTGTTCATGTTGAGCTACAAGCAGGCAAATGAGATCCTCGACCGCATCTACAGACCCAAGGGTAACATCGATGCCATGGACCTGGCGGAATGCTTTACTATCGCTGCTATGGGTGCTCACTACGACATGGAATCCTTCCCCGACCGCATACGAAGAGTTCTTTATGCTTCTGGTACCCTTCATTTTCACGAGAGGACTGCGAGGACAGACTACATGCGCACCATGCGTCTGCTGCTGTTCATGTCTTTCTACGCACTTCTCGAGAAACACATGAGCGCGAGGTATCTGATCGGTAAGTACTGCGTTACGCATGCCTGCGCATCCTGCTTACAAGACCGCAGCTGCCGGCTTGCAGATTGCTCGTTGGAAATGCCCACCCATGTACCGTACACCCACGGGCGCCATGGATGATAACTGGCGTAAGATCTACAGGAGTCTCATCTTCATGGACAGTTGGCTTTCGTACACATTGGGCTACAGCTCAGATGCTACTCTGCAAGACATCCAAGTACGCATGCGCCCCAGCACTGACCATGACCTGTCTAACCAGAAACAGAATGTCTGCACTACTGGATCCCTGGCATCAGAAACGATTGACGAACTCATCCATGTTCAGACTAGCAAGATCGGCCTGGTCGCAGCCGAGATAGCGAAGACGTTGGCTGCACCCGAGCTAGCCACCCGCGAGAACGTGCACATGCTTACGCAGAAGTTGGAGATGTGGCGCAATGAGGTGCCGCTGATACTGCAGCTCCCTACACTCACCTCGGCAGGGCCATCTGAGCTATCGTTGTATCAGAGGCGGGCCATTCTCATGGTGCATGTGAGTACACATGGCAGATCTGACTTGGTCCGCGGGCTAACCATAATGCCAGATCATGTATCTAGGTGCTGTCATCCTCATCTACCGCCAGTTGCTGGTTGCCACTGCGGAGAGCCAGCTTACAGACGGCGCTGCGAACAGCCTCACCTACTCTAGCGAAGATGCACGAGTGTTCCGAAACGAATGCGCCATCGCTTCTCAGACCATCGCACGAATCCTACGGTTGATTGCCTTTGACGGCACGCTGACTAGGCGTTGCTGGCTGATTATGTAAGCTTTCGATTTCCACACTGTGCAGCCCGACGTGCTAACAGAGGTCCTCAGCTACTGGGCATTCACAGCCGCCGTTGTCCTGCTCCACAGTGCGTCGACAAAACTCCTCGATGGCCAGTCCGAGAGCGTCGAGAGCGACCTTGGGTTCGCCAGGGACTGTATGGACATGCTCGAGCCTTGCCGGGGTGTCGAACCCATTGCAGCCAAGTACCTCGACACTCTCTGGCCACTGTACGACTCCCTGCGCGACGTGCACCAGCGCATGGTTGGTCGCGCAAAGACGAGCATCTTCTCTCTCCTACAGGCCGACCCTAACCGGATGAGTCCTCCCCTCGCTGTTTCGAAACACGAAATGGGCCCAATCTCCGAGAAGCTCTCAACATTGCTCACCGATCCTTTTGGTCGCAAGCAGAACTTTACTGCTGATGGGAGTATGCGGCGCCTGCTGAATGCCGACGGTTCTTGTTCTGTGTTCTGGTGGAGATGAACTTGGAGGGTTTGTCAGTGAATCGCGTTTCCAACACCCAATGATACACGACGGCGCTCTTGCAACCGCAGATGAACCGCCTACGCGGACTTGCATCACCACCTGTGCAGCGGATGGTGACTCGTGGGAGTGAGAACATCGCCCGCGGTGTTGCTAACCCTAGCAGTTTCTTATCGACCGGCCGATAGTCCGACACACGCCATACAAGTTGACGCTTGTTAGTGCTGTGGTTAGTCGGTACCTGACTAGTGCTGAGGCTGGCCAGCGGCATTCTAGACACAGCTGAGCGCGACACACTGGGAAGGATACGAGCGTATGTGTCAATGAAAAAGTGACGAAGATCTGGAGGCCGCAGAGAGATGGATCTAGCAAATGTATGTCGGTCACAGCGGGTGGAGAGTTGCAGAAATAAAGCCACCTCGTATGTTGCAGATCACGGGCGCTCCCGTAGCGCACTCCCAGAGCGCTATTCTTGCTCGAGCTGGACTGTTGCTGTGCTTTCGATAAAGGCTGCCGACGGTCGACACTACGAACATGTGCTGCTCGATTCACCGGGCCTCTCTCCTTCGCTAGGTAGAGCCCGCTCCGTTCGCAGGTCACAGGCCAGTCGGAGCAACTTGTCCAACGACGAGATCTTTGATGCCATGTCGGCCTCGCCAACTGCACTCGACAGCCTCGGACATGTGGTGTGCGGATGAGCGTGCAGATAGCCGCAGATGCAGTACCGCACTACCAAAACAGCACATGGCGTCATACCCATATTCGGGCGCGCCCGAGCGCACGGCAATGAACCTAATCGCCATCACAACGAACTACCGTTATCGAACCGTGTTTCAGCTCCTGGGCAGACATGGCAATCGGACCAGCAACAACGTTCCCGGCAGAGACTGTGTTTAGAAGATCGCCAGCGTGCGTGTAGATCGATGCGGCTGCGTGGTTTTCCTGGTGCTGTCTATCTGGAGCGATAGCCCCGCACAACGCACATCGCAGACCCTCTGCAAGCGCAACGCCTGCACCGACAACACACAGCCGCATACTCGCTCGCGGTCGCGCGGCACAGCACGTTGGTGGTAGCGTGGAACGCATGATGCGCGCTGTGGCGCATCTGCGCGTGGTCGGAGAGTTTGGCGTGGTGCGGTGTGTCTCTTTTGGGAAAGGGGGAGAAGGGTCTCGATTCAGCACGCTTCCTCGCGGTGTGGGCGAGAGTGGGCCCCCTACCCGGCCCCAAGGAAAGCAGCGTCATTTCGTTGAAATAAGGAAAGGGTTCCCTCCAACTGCTGCTCGTTGACGTGTCTGCGCTTCCTTACTTTCTTGCCATTGTTCGTTTCGACTGTTGAACGCGTGTTGCCTGGACTGAGCAACCGACACGAGAACCCGGAGCTTACCTATCGATGCGCACGCAGGGACACCAGCCAATCACAGAACACCATGTTGGGCCAGGAGAGTGAGGAGCTTATCGGTAGTCCGTTTGTGATCCCACAGGAGGATGTCGAAGTGCTCAATACCTCGGAGGGCTTTTGCATGCTGAGAAACTACCTCGCGCGAGACACCAGGTATGTGCCGTGCTGCTCAAGTTGGTGCATCGGCTGAGCGTCTGCTAACCCCTCACCAGCTTCTGCACGCAACACGACGAGTGCGATGGGCAGACCAAAGAAGCATGGATCCTGCAGCGCGACTTGTTGCACGCGCTGGTGATGCCGGTGCTGGAGCTGTTTAACCGAGCTTCGGCACTCGCTGAGGCGGCGCTGTGTACCCGCAAAAGCGAAGATCTGGAGTTAGCGTTCGCGGGGGAAGCACGTGGAGCGTTCCTGTGTCTGCAGTGCTTCGTCGACGAAGAGGAGGATTGGTGCAGGACACGCGGTTGTCCAGGTACGTCTGCCATGTTCTCTGCCGTCTGCCGCATTCTCTGCCGTCTGCCGCATTCTCTGCCGTCTGCCACATTCTCTGCCGGCTGCCACATTCTCTGCCGTCTGCCACGTTCCCTGCCGTCTGCCGCGTTCTCTGCCGTCTGCCACGTTCTCTGCCGTCTGCCAGTACTAACGACGCACAGCTTGCATCACATCTGCGACGCTAAGCACAGAGTCGCACCTCCGCCTGACAATCGCCGCATCGCTCCTGTCCACGTGTTCAGTCGCAACACCAGCTCCGCCGCCAGAGCCATTGACGTCTCGTGCGCTCCCTCCTCTGCCGCACATCCTCCCCGCGCTCCGCGAAGCCCTCGCGTCAGATCCCTTCTGGGGCCCGGACCACTGGCCGTACCTGCTCTCGCGCGCGACGCAACTCTCGACGGGCATCCAAGCGCTGATTAGCGAGTGCGTGAACCTCGAGTCCCTCGTGGCGTCCCCGGTGGCGGAGCGCACTGCGTTCATCGGCAGCTTCAGCGCATCGGGACTGCAGTACATGGGCGCGCAGACCGGGGAGAAGGGCGTCAAGCTCCGCAAGAGCAAGCTCGCGAAGAGGCAGCTGAGGCTCGAGAGGGAGGAGATTGAGCTCATGAGGCGCGTGGCGATGCAGTGCTGGGCCAAGGCGAAGCTGCCCAAGGGGGTGAGGGGCGAGATGCTGGGCCAGAGCGGGGGGGGGAGCCGGAGGAGGAGGAGTCTGACATGTCCGTAGATACTGACATGTCCGTAGATGCTGATAGCGGGCTTGGCTTGGCCTGCATGTAGGAAGCCGGATGAGGAGAGTCTGACATGTTTGTAGATATTGATCACGGGCTTGGCTTGCATTTGGGATGGCGTTCAGGATGGGCTGCATAGATACCACGGCATTTCAGTGTTATTGTAATACCGACTCGCTTCATCTCGCCTTCTCAGCGAGCTCCATGAGATTTGCTGCACGAGATTTGCTGCACGAGGTTCGCTGCACGAGAATGGCTGCACGAGAATGAGTGCACGAGAATGGTTGGAGAATGGTTGCACGAGATTCGCTGCACGAGAATGGTTGCACGAGATTCGCTGCACAAGATTCGCTGCACGAGATTCGCTGCACGAGATTCGCTCCATGAGATTCGAACCCAGCCATGTCTGTTGGGGCAAAGGATTCGTCATGTCTTATTCTGGCATGGCCGCGGGTGGACCGCGGAGCTGAGGGTTTCATCGTACGATGCGATGGGCCTAAGCAGATCGGGGATCCCGGCCCAGCAAGCGAGCAGCTTCAAGCCCATGTCCTGGTAACAGACCAGGCGTGAATCAACACAGACGCACTGGGTGTCGAGGGTGACGAGACACTGGACATGGCATGCGGCGTCGTGTGCGGCTCATGCAGGTGCGCAGCTCGAAGGGTGCACGTCCGCAGCCTTGTCAGGATCAATCGGGTGTTCGCAGGGATGCGGGAGGAGTTACAAACCGGCGTGGTGCTGATCTGCAAGGTACAGGACTAATCATGCTCGATGATGCAGCAAATGGGGATGGCGGATTCGCGGGGCGGCGGCGGCGAGGCTGGGTAGCGCAATGCACCAGCCACCACGGCGCGAGACTTGATAGATACAAAGGTGCTAGCATCTGGTAAACAAACGCGAGCCTCGAGTGCAGCAGCGCTGTGGGCGACACTTTCACTCGCATCCACGCTCCACTCCACGCTCCACGCTCCATTCCACGCTCCACGCTCCACTCCACGCTCCACGCTCCACTCCACGCTCCGCGCTTTATACTCCACGCTCCACGCTCCACGCCCGGCTGCGGCCCACTGCCAGTCATTCTTTTCCTTGTTCCTCGCCTCGCCTTCACGACAGCATCTCGGCCACGACTCGCAGCCATCGCATGCACGGCGCCCACCACGGCCGACACGACGACAACCACGACAACCACGACGACGACAACCACGACGACAACCACGACGACAACCACGACGACGACGACGACGACGACAAGCCCTCTCGCCCACTCGCTCATCCATAGCCCGCGCCTCGGATGGCTACCAAACTCAACATGGCGGCCTTTGGCGGCGCGCACACGGCGGGCATCTTCTCCGACATGACGGTCGACGGGCCCGTCATCGGCACGCTGGTGGCCATCATCGACCGCGCGCGCAACCTGCCCAACAAGCGCACCATGGGCAAGCAGGACCCGTACTGCGCTGCCCGCCTGGGCAAGGAGGCCAAGAAGACGGCGACGGACAAGCGCGGCGGGCAGACGCCAAAGTGGTGAGCATGCTACACAGACGTGTCGGCGCTTGGGCAACACACTGACAGCCCAGGGACCAGGAGCTGCGCTTCACCGTCCACGACTCGCCCGACTACCACCGCATCAAGGTCTCCGTCTTCAACGACGACCGCAAGACGGAGCTGATCGGCGACACCTTCATCGGCCTCGCCGCCGTCATCAGCCCCGGCGGCGGCCAGTCGGACGGCTGGCACACGCTCGACTGCAAGGGCAAGTATGCGGGCGAGATCCGCATCGAGTTCACCTACTACGACACGCGGCCCAAGGCCGAGAAGCCCGCCGAGAAGAAGCGCGACACACAGCAGCCCGACGTCCAGAGCCCAGCAGCGGGCGGGCCGCGAGGCGCCCGGGGAGCCCGCGAGAGCACCGCGGTCAAGCGCAGACCGCTGCCCTCGGACCCGACCGCCGCCACGCCGTCGCCCACCAGCGGGCCCGAGCACCGCGGCCTGCAGGGCGTGCGAGCAGGGCCGCGCGAGCTGGGCTCTCCCCGCCACGCCGAGCAGCCTGCACCGCCGCAGCCCAGCCGGCGACCTGTGCCCGACGCCGCGCCGTCGCCGCGCACGTCGAACCCCAGCCTGGCGCAGCCCGGCGAGGAGTGGGACATGTCGTACGCCGCGCCGAAGCCCTACGAGGCGAAGCCCGTCGACGCCCTGTCGCGCCACCTCGCAGACTCGCGGGCCGCGTCGCAGGACGACTTTCGCTCGCAGAGAGGCCACGTCCACCCGTCGCCCGCAGACGCCTTGCGCCCGCAGAGAGGCCACGTCCACCCGCCGCCTGCAGACGCCGTCCACGCGCACTCGGCGCCAGCGGTGCCCACGCAGCACAGCTACGAGCTCGAGCAGCGCTACTCGTCCGCCCACTCGCCCTCGCATCCCCAGGATCCCTACGACGATGCCGCCCACCACGTCGCCCCGCTGCGCTCGAGCAGAAGCAACCTGCGCGGCCAGGAACACGCCTCGTCTGGCGACCACTTGCAGTCTGGCGGCCACTTGCAGTCTGGCGGCCACTTGCAGTCCGGCGGCCACTTGCAGCCCGTCGACCGCTTGCAGCCCGTCGACCACTTCCAGTCCGTCGACCGCTTCCAGCCCGTCGACCGCTTGCAGCCCGGCAGCTACATCGAGGCCCCGTACGACGACAGCCACGCGCACCGGCGACAGAGCGCCATGCAGCCCACCGTCGAGGACGAGGACTTTGACCTGCCGCCGCCGCCGCCAGCGCACAGAAAGGACGCCGCCACGCTGCCGCCCAAGCACGCCTACAGCCCGGCCAACCCGTACGCCAGCGACTCGCCCGCGCCGCTCAGCTTTGCCCGCCACCACGAGCAGGAGCCGGGCTACGACCTGCAGCGCCAGCCATACGCCGACTACGAGTACCGCCGGCCCGCAGAGCGCCGCTACACGCACCCCCGCGCTGCCGTCCAGACCGACAGCCGGCCCGTGTCGCGCGACACAATGGCGCCGTCGCCGCTGAGACAGGAGGCGTCGCTCCCGGCGGCTCTCGTCGCGGGCTTCGACGCCTCTCGGGGCCAGCGCGATGCTTACCAGGCGCCTCCCGCGTACGAGACGCCGCCGCGCCTGCGACAGTACTCGGAGCCGGCCGAATACCGCGCGCCGGCCGAATACCGCGCGCCGCCCGACTACGCCGCGCCCGACTACACCGCGCCCGGGTACACGGCGTCCGAGTACACCACGCCCGTCCAGCCCCACGAGCTGGTCCACTACCAGTCCCAGCCGCCGCCCGACTCGTACTACGACCACGATCCGCCCGAGGAGCCGCGCCGGAGGTCCCCCGTCAACGAATACGCCCCTGTGTACAGACCGCGTGCCCACAGCCCCAACCCGAGCCCACGCCACTCTCCCCGCCCCGTCGACGACCGCGCGCCACGCATGCCGGCGCGGAGCATGCCGACGCGCAAATCCGTCTCGCCGCGCCCGCCACCGCCCCGCGAGGACCCCGGCCAGCGCCGCCTCTCGGGCGTCCCCTTTGGGCCGGACGACTTCAACGTGCTGAACCCCTCGCTCACGCCCGCCGACGAGCCCGAGCGGCCCGGCAGCAGCATGGAGTACAACGACAAGGGCCAGATTGTCACGTTCAGCGGCCGCGTCGTCGACGCCTCGGACCACCTGCCCGTCGACAACTGGGCGCCCGAGCCCGAGCCCAAGGGCACCGTCCGCGACAAGGCGCCGCGCATCCGCGCCCAGCTCAACGGCAGCCGCGGGCTGCTCGACGCCGCCGCGAGGGAGGACAAGTACCGCCGCGACCGCGCGGAGCGGGACCGCATCCGCAGCGCCGCCGACGTGACGTTTGGCGCCGCCGACGCGCCCTCGCAGGCCCTCGTCACCACGCGCCGGCCGGACATGGACACTGGCAGCAGCGCCCTCGTGCTGGCCGACCGCGACGCATACGACCGCCGCCCCGCGAGCAGGGGGTACGACGCGCGCCCCGCGAGCAGGGGCTACGAGCCTAGCAGCCGCTCGCGCGAGGCCCTGCGCGAGCGCCACTCGCCCAATTCCTTTGCCGCTGCCGCCGCCGGCCGTGGTGCGGGACATGCCCGGGCGGCGCCGCCTGTGCCGGCCAAGATCCCGCTGGATCGCGGCGTGCAGAACGAGGATGCGGCGCTGAGTCTGGAGCTGCAGAGCATTGACATTGGCCCGAGTGGCGGCCGGAGACCGCGGACGAGGGGGAGGGAGTATGGGGCATATGTGTGATGTGAAGATGGTGATGGTGGTGATGGTGGTGATGGTGATGAAGATGATGAGGAAGATGATGATGAAGACGATGAAGATGGTGAAGAAGAAGATGATGATGAAGAAGAAGATGTAGAAGAAGACGATGAAGACGAAGAAGACGATGAAGAAGACGATGAAGATGCATGGGTCACGGAGGGCATATGATACGATACGGTTAGACATGATTCGATTCAGGCGTTATGGTCGTAGATTCTGGTGCTTTCTGCACGGCACAGGGGGGGTCGTCTAGGGACGGGGCTGCTCATAGGATAGGGGATAGATGACTAGGGACGGACTGGGTTTACCGAAGGAAAGAAAAGGGAACGAGATAGATAGCTGGATACCCGCAGCGCGTCTGCAATGCACACACACACACACAAGACACTTTACTTGTTCTCACCCCGTCTCCACTTGTTCCCATCCCGTCTTCACTTGTTCCCGTCTCCACTTGTTCCCGTCTCCACTTGTTCCCACCCCGTCTTCACTTGTTCCCACGCCGTCTTCGCTTGCTCTCCCCCCACCACCCGTCACCCCTCAGACAATACCAAACTCAGCGCTCCCCTCAAACGCGGTAATCCTCCCGCCAACCGCCTTCGCGTCGCCAAAGTACCTAACCCGATACCTGCCCGCCGAGGGGCGCGAAAACGCAGTGTCCCACGAGACGCTGACGTCGCTGGTGCCCGTCAGGCCATTGACGCGGCGCCACTCGAACAGCAGCTCCCAGTCGGCGTCGTTCTTGAACTGGACCCATCCACCGTCAACAAAGCGCTCGATGCTCGCATACGTGCCCTCCAGCCGCAGATTGTTGCGCGGATTCGCGCCGACAAAGACCACCCTCACCACCGCGCCCGACGCGTACGAAGCCGCGGGGGCAGTCTTGACGGCGCCAAAGGACTGCCCCAATCCCGCGCCGTCGTAGACGACGCCGGTGATGAGGCTGATGCTGCGGGCTCTGTTGTCTGGGGGCGAGGGGCCGGGGGGCGGGGCGCCCGCGGCGTCGGCGAGGAAGGGCAGGTATGTCAGCGTTGCGTTGATGAAGGCGGCGAGCGTGTGCTGGCCGTACAGGGTGCTTGCGCCCTCGTAGCGCTGGACGGCGTATTCTTCCGCCGTGGCGATGTAGTGCGCGTACGTGTTTGCCGGGCCGCCGAGGACGACGAGGGGATCGACCGTCGAGGGCACGAGCGAGGACTTGGCGGCATTGTAGACGGCTTCGCGCCAGCGGCGCCCGGACATGGTGGTTGCCTCGCCCGGGGACGTGATGATGATGAGCTGGCCGATGCGCAGGGCCTGCATGTCGACAATGTTGGGCGACCAGGGGTAGGGCGTGTTGGCCTGGCCGACGTTGAGCAGCACGGGCTTGGGGTCGTGGCACGCGCGCTGCGCGGCCGAGGGGGGCGCAATGGCGCTGCCGACTACGTTCCAGAACGGGTTGCTCGGGGCGCCCGGGTCGTTTTGCACAAAGTCGAGCGCGCCCGGGCCGTCGGTGGTGCCGGCCGCGAAGCTGTTGCCCAGCGCCGCGGGGCAGGTGGTGGCCAGCGACCCGTTGGCGAGGACGACGGTGTAGTTGGACATGTCGACAAAGGTGTGGAAGGCGCGCACGCTGCCGGCGATTGGGGTCAGGGCTGCGCTGGAGAAGATGGCGAGGGCGCCGTCTGCCTGGCGCTTCCCAATCTCGTAGCACGACTTTGCGCCGCCGTCGTTCAGGCCGAACAAGGGGCCGCGGCCGTGGCAGTCCTGGCTCTTGCCGTTGGCGCAGGTCGAGTCGTTCAGCCTGCACTGCTGGCCGGTGCCGTCCTCGCAGTAGGCGCCGAGCACGTTGGGCGACGTGTCGCCGACGTTGGCCTGGGAGAAGCCCGCGACGAAGCCCTCTGCGATGCTCTCGCCGCCAGCCACGGCCTCCTCGAAGAGATAGGCGGCCACGCCCTTGTTGTCGCCCGTGATCAGCGTCTGGTTGCCCAGCATGCTCGTGCCGTGCACGGCGAACCAGTTGAGGATGCCCATGGCCTTGCCGTCGCTGGAGCGGGTGAACTTGAGCAGGGTCATGGTCTTGTCCACGTCGTCCGTGTAGCGCGCCCGCTCTGCCGCTGGGTTGGCCAGATACGCAAACAGGCTGCGGTTGATGTTGGCGCCCGCGACGCGCCCGCTGCCTGCGCTGATGGTCCCCAGGGCCAGCCCTTGGTGGGCGCGCTGGATGGACAGCACTGCGCCGTCGACAATGGCCTGGTAGCTCTGCTTGTCGAACCCCAGGCTGGTGATTTGCGGCAGCAGGTAGTTGAGCCAGGCGCCCGGGCCGGAGTGGCTGTGCGTGCCGGTCACGGCGACGTTGTTCTTGCTGTAGACGGCGTACTCGGGCCCCAGTGCCTGCAGGCCCTCGAGGATGCCGTTGCGGATGGCCGTGTCGCCCGACTGCGTGTCCAGGACCATGTACACGACGCGCTCGCTGGCGCTGCTCGGGCTGCCGACGATGAAGGCGCGCGAGTAGAGGCGCTGGCGCAGGCCGGTCCCGACCTGCGACGTGTTGGCGTAGCCCATGAGGTTGAGCTCGACGACGGGCCTGTATCGTCAACACCATGGCGCGTCGACACGACGACGACGACGACGACGACGACGACGACGACAACTCGCAGCGACAAAGACTCACCCAGTAATGTCCGCCTTGCCCACGCCGATCAGGTACTGCGACGGGTCCAGCGCCTGCCCGCCGTCCTGCTTGGTGCTGTAGAAGAGGTCCTGCGGGACGCCATAGGTCTGGTCCAGGCGCCAGTGCCAGAACTCGTTGTTGGGCAGTCCCAGGTTGACGACGAGCTGGCCGACAATCAGGACCGCAGCGAGCGCCGCGCCACAGGCGACAGCAATGTGCGAGCGCGCCATTATTCTCGTGGACCGGTATGGATTCTGTCGAGGCGGAAGCGTGCGGCTGTCCAGGTGCAGTGGCGCACCATGTAGCGGCGAGCGGCCTATATACGTCACTTCACGTGCCAGCCAGAGCGCCACCGCCGTCTCTGCTGCGCGCCGAGTGAACGGGCAGCACGGGCATCACGGGCAATGTTGGTGTGATGGCACGCTGCGGGGTGCTGCTGTGGTGTGATAGCAAGCTGCGGGGTGCTCGGGGGTGGGCAGCGTTCCTGGCCCGCCTGCCGTTGAGCAGCCAGGATTGAGATTGCGCTAGCGCCGGCATAGATACGAAGTACATGTATCGAGGCAATTCAATACGATCCGCCGTCCACTCCCACCCACCACCATGCCGCTGACAAACGAATCCTACGACTCTCTCCCGTGTACGTCCCCAGCACCTGCCTCGCGCGAGCCTCGCGGCCCCGCCAATAATCTGCGCCCCGGCTAATTCGCTGCAGACGTCGACACCCACGTCGACGACGCTGGGCTCGCGGCGGCACGCGCAGCCATACTCGCGGACCTCAGCACCGCGGGCGTCAACACGGCGGACCTGCACCCCGCCCTCGCCCCGGCCGCACAGTACACGCCGCGCTTCTCCGACCTCGTCGAGCGCGAACACGCCCGCCTGGACGCGAACCCGGCCTCGAGGCTGTCGGGCATCGACGTGAAGCGCTACGAGGACCTCGACGCGCCAGAGAGCACGGGTGCCGTCGCCGACGAGGACCGGCCGGCGGCGGTGCAGCAGTGGAACCGCGCGCTGACCCAGGCGCACACGAGCGCCGAGTACGTCCAGGGCCGCCTGACGCAGCTGGGGCTGCTGGAGAAGTTTGGCAAGAACGCCTGGCTGGTCGGCAACGCCCAGCTCGAGGACCTGCTGCGGGGCCTCGAGGCCGACCTGGTCGACGTGCGTGGGCAGCACGACGACGTGGCCACGCTGCGGCGCACACAGCAGGAGGCCGTGCTCGGCGAGATCAAGACGCTCGAGCACACGTGGAAGCAGGGCCTGGGGAGAGTGCTGGAGACCGAGGTGGCCGCCGAGGCCCTGAAGCAGCAGATTCTCGACCGCCGACGCGCCGGGGCTGTGTAGCCGGGGCTGTGTTGGTCTCTGACGTGCGAGGAGTTGGAACAATGATACCCATTTCGTTTCTGCGAGGGCGTGCGAGTGAGGACTGCATTGTTGACTGAGGAGTGAGGACTGCATTGTTCACTGAGTGAGGACTGCATTATTCACTGAGTGAGGACTGCATATCCACCGAGTAGGAACTGCACATCCACCGAGTAGGAACTGCATATCCACTGAGGAGCAAAAACTGCATTATTCACTAGCAACTGAACTGCGGCGCCGAAGCGACCACCAAGCAGGTCGTACATGTACACGTACAAATACAAAAGACCGCCCACACCCAGCTCCAAACGCCGTCCAATGAAGAACACCCACCCAATGAAGAACGCCCACCCAATGAAGAACGCCCACCCAATGTATCCCAAACACGACTTCCAAGCACTTGTGCCATGCAACTATGCTTAGGAATTTCCAAGCAATCCCTTTCATCTTCCGTCGCTGCTCCTCTTCTTGTCCTCTCGTTGCCTACACCGTGCAATCATGTCTTCTTCAAGAAGCCCCCAAGCAACCCCTTCAACCCCCCCTC
>NW_022984780.1:159543-213130 GCF_010094145.1 Didymella exigua CBS 183.55 | reverse complement strand
GCAATCATGTCTTCTTCAAGAAGCCCCCAAGCAACCCCTTCAACCCCCCCTCGCCGCTCCTCTTCTTGTCCCCCGTCCGAGCCCCCCTCCTCTCCGTCTCGCTCCTCCTCGCTCTCGGCCGCTCGTCGCCATACGCCTTGGCCCGCGCGCGGTCAGACTGCACCCGCCGGCTGATCGGCCGCTCGCCCTTGTCCGACCCAGGCGCCACGCGGCGATTGCGGTTCGGCCGCTCGTCGAGGATGGACACGCGTCGCGTGCGCCGGTCGCGGTGCTCCGAGCCCGAGCTCATGCCCAGCACGCCCGCGGCCTCGTCGGTGTGGTACGCAGGCGAGTCCAAGTCCATGGGCTCTGCCTCGTCGACATCGGGCGCGTCGCGCTGTCGCTCGACCTCCATCGTTGCCGTCTCCATCGTCGCGACCGACTTTGGCGCTGCGGGTGGCGGGGGCAGAGGCGGGTCGTAGACCGGGGGCGGCATGGGCACGTCTCTGCCGCCGGCAGCTTCGTGCTCGCGTGCGCGTTGGGCTCTGCGTTCTTCTTTTTGCCGGTAGTATTCTGCTTCCTCTTCTGCCGACTTGAATCGGTGGTGGTTGCCGTGTGAGTGCCGGCGACTGTGGTGAGGCCGCTCTCGGCTCTCGTTCGACGAGTGGTTGCTGCTGGAGTGGTACTCCATCTCCTTGCGCAACACTTTGGTAGGCGTGTCAACGACCTCGACGGCCTCGGCTCGAGCACGAGACTTGGGCGTGACCGACTTCGATGGCGGAGTCGCCTCTGTCTTTCGCCCAAAGAGGCCTCCCAGAAAGCTGCCGCGTTTGGGTGTTGGCGGCGGCGGCTCCCGAGTGCTCAAGCGGCGTCGAGGTGTTGTGCGCGGTGACTCTCTGACCTCAGGTGCAGGGCTGGCCGAATCCTCCTCTTCGGCTGCGCGCCGTGCTGCATCACGAGGGACCTCGACCTCTCTCCTGCGAGGCTTGGCCGCCTCGACCATCTCTCTCTCCCTCTCTGCGCGCCGCTGTCTTCTAGCTTTCTGTGCCTCCTCTTCATCACGTGACGCTTGCTCTGCTTTCTCCCTCTCCAGCCGCCTTGCGTCCTTCTCGGCCTCGTGGCGTTGGCGTCTCTTTTCGTGCCGAATGCGCCTTGCCTCCTCATCTTGTCCTGACCTGTCTGCTCCCTGTTGTTTGAGCTGCCCGTTAGCAGCCTGCTTCTCTGCCCTACGCTGCTCTTCCTCTGCCAGCTTTGCTGCTCGTCGTTGCTCGCGACGCTGTTGTCGTTGTGTCTCCTCCTCTTGAGCCCGAGCTGCAGCTTCTGCTTCCGCCAACTTCGCTGCCCTTCGCTGCTCGCGACGCAGCTCTCGCTGTGCTTCCTCTTCTTCCTGGAGCTTGGCGGCCGCCTCTGCTTCTGCCAGCTTCGCCACACGACGTTGCTCGTGGCGTCTCTGTCTCTGCACTTCCTCCTCTTGCTGGACTCTTGCAGCTTCTTCTGCAGCTAGCCGTTCTTTCTCCGCGCGACGAGCTCTCCGCCGCTTCTCACGCTCGGCGTCTTCATCTAGTACAGGCTCGGCGGCGCGTCGCTTATGTTTGTCTTCGCTTCTGGGTTCACGGCGAGCGCGTTCAGCTGGGTACTCCAGAGGATACTCGGGATACGCTGGCTCTCGACTGTCGTGGCGCCGGTGAGACCGATGCTCTGGGTACGAAAGCTCTCTGGCGGGGCTACTCCTTGCCTCGAGCTCCCGGGTTCTTGGCTGGCGTTTGACGTCGCGATCTGTTGTGCTTTCGCGGCGTGTTGTGCTGTTGCGACGCTTGTGCTTTGGAGATGGAGGAACATCATCGGCTGCAAGCACAGCCGCGGCGGGGAGGACTGGCCTCTCTTTTGCGCCTGCGTCGCTCTCACGTCTGCGATGTGAGCGGTGCTTGCCTTCATGACGGGAGTGGGAATGCCTGCGCAGGCGTTTGTCATGTGGTACATCGGCGAAGTCTCGTGTCTTCGGAGAATGGTCGGTGGTAGACTCGGGCGCAGCTGAAGGCTGAACGGGTGCAATGACTGACTCGGGTAGTTTTTGAGGAAGTGATTCCTCGGTAAGTCCTCGAGACGTCTCTTCTTCAGCGAAAGGAATTGCACGTACTTCAGCCTCCTCAGCAGCAGGTGCTGCAACAAGGGACTCCTCGACAAGAGGTTCCTGCACGTCAGGCTCCTCCGCGACCGGCTCCTCGATAATCGGATCCACAGCGGCAAACTCATCTGCAGCAACGTCATCTTCAGTAACAGACACTTCTGCATCAGGAGGTGCTTCAAGGGTCCTGTCAACGGCCGGCTCATCATTGACGGGCTCAATAGCAGCTAGCTCTTCGATGGTGACTTCAGTGGCTGCATCCTCGATGATCGCGACCTCACTAGCAACGAGTTCGGGAGGAGTAGATTCTTCGGCGGCTGCTTCAGCAATAGCTTCCTTGACGGGCGCTGTTGCAGGCTCAACAACAGTGTCCTCGACAGGCACGCAGTCGACGACGGACTCCGGTTCAGCAACTGGTTCCGGGACTGAATGCGAGACGGCTTCCTCAGTAACAGGTTCGACAGGGGCTGGTTCGACAGGGGCTGGTTCGACAGAGGCTGGTTCGACAGGGGCTGGCGCGGGTGCAGCTTCTTCGACAGGGTCCTCTTCAGCCGCAGGTGTAACAGCCGCAACACCATCAGCAACAGGCTCCTGAACACTTGGTTCCTCAGTTTCCGGATCAGGAGCCTCTACCGCAACGGCTTCAGAAAGGGTCGGTTCTGGAGAAGCACTTTCCACGGCTTCAGAAGGTGCGGAGTCTGTTGCTGGGAGTTCGACAGGTGCTGCCATCTCAACTACCTCATCAGAGGCAGGCTCAGCAGGATTGGCTTCCTCGGTGACTGCCTCGTCAAGCGTCGGTTGGTCAGCAGGCTTGACAGGGGCTGACTCTACAACCGCAGCTATCTCTTCAACAGGTGGGACAGCTTCTACAGCCTCAGCCTCTACGGTGTTTTCCATAAGTACAATCTCCACGGGTTCAGCGGCGGGCTCAACGGATGTCTCTTCTGTCGTCTCTGGAGGTACGGCTTCCGTCGGCTCGGAGTCTGACACCGTAATAGCAGCTGGCCCATCCCCAAAGGCTTCACTGCCAGCTTCTGGTGCTGTATGCGACGGCTCCGTTGTAGGCTCGACCTCTTTCGGAATCCCTACTTCACTCGCTTCCGCTGGCGGCTCGGCTGCCTCAGACACTTCTGTTGCAACAGGACCAGCGGCCTCTTCTGCCGCAGGTGTTGGTGGTTCGGCTGCAGCGTCAGCGGCTAGGGTCGGTGTCGAAACCTCTGAAGGTGTAATGTCTGCTGCACCATCATCGCTTAGCGTGGCTTGCGAAGAGGTAACATAATTTGCCTCTGACTTGACTTCTGGACTCTCTAGCTGAGCGTCCTCTGCTGCAGTATCTTCAGAGACAGACTCCGGAAGTGCTTCGGCCGGAGCATCAGGCTTCGAGGCTTCATCAACCACGTCTTGCTCAGCGACAGCATTAATTTCAGGCTCATCGATAGGAGCTGCTTCAGGTGCTGCGTGCACAGGTACCGCGGACGTTTGCTGGTCGACGTCTGCAGCTGGAGTCGCCTCACTCTTGACCAAGTCACTGGGCTCGGATGGCGAGTCTGTGGTGGCGCTTGCGCTATCATAGTCGCCTACTGACTGTTCTGCTGTAGGTACGTCCGTGGATGGGGCAGTCGAGGCTTCTGTGTTTACCTCCGGTGTTGGCCCGGCCTGCTCTTGTGAATCATCAGGTACGGTTTGGCTCTCGGTGACTGGCTCCACTACGGGGTCTTCAGGTGCTTTGATTGCATGAGGTTCGTGTGCTACCTCTTCGGTCTTTTCTTCGACAGGATTAGGGACTGCTTCTGTTACTGCCTCCTCTTCTTTGGATGGTTCCTTGGCTGCGGACCCAGAGACTGTCTCGGGCTCAGCTGTAGGCGCTTGTTCTTGAACGGCATCAGTTGCGGAAGAAGACTCAACCGAGCTCGCAACTTCCGATACCGCATCCTCAGATGCTGGTGAGTCAATTGGTTCAGAATCAGCGACCACCTCGGTTGGCGACGCAGCATCTTCAGTCGCGGATGCATTATCGGTCGCAGACGCATCCTCTGGTGCCTCTGCTGGCGCTTCTACAGTCTGCTGTGAATCTGGACTGGCTTCCGGCGTAGGTTCAAGTTCTTTGACTTGATCTACAGGCTGCACTTCGCTCGCGATTGCTTCGGTGATCTGCTGATCAAGCTCTGCATCTGCAACACACGGCGCTGATACAATATCCCCAGCAACCGACGTGTCGTTCGAGTCAGTCGACTCTGAAGATTCAGTCGAGATTATGCTTACTTCCCCATGAGGCTGTTCTAATTCTTCAGCATCAGAGGGCTCAGCAGGCGGCTCAGTAACTGCAGCATCTGTTGTTGCTTCTGTAAGCGCTGTGGGTGCTTGCACAGTGCTCTCTTCAGCGTTCTCTGTCGTTGCTTCAGATGTGGCGTCCTGTGGCGCATCTGTCGATGCATCAGTGATCGTGTGTTGTGTCGAGTCAACAGCTTCAGTGATGTCTTCTGTCGCCTGTTTGACCTCAGTCTCCGTCTTTTGTATCTCAGCTGCAACATTGTTCTCCGCCTCCGCACAAACAGTGGGGTCGGTTTCGGCCCCTAATACAACCACGGGTTCTTCTGTGCTGGCTGCGTCGTCAGTGGGATTCGGTGCTTCTGCTTCTGGTGTAGCTCCATCAGCAGCTGGTGCATCTTGTTCAGCAAGAGCTGGCTCATCCGGCGCGATCTCGGGCCCTGAGTTGTCCGGCTCTTTCTCCAGCGCGCAAAGGGCTTTCAGGGCTGCAGCCACCAGTACAGGGTTTGGTGGAGCTTCAACTTCTTCCACAGGTTCGGGCTCCTTTGCAATCTCTTCCACAGGTTTCTCTGTTGTATTCTCTACGACCAGAGAACCATCGGTCGTGTTTGTAATTGAGCTCGCATTATCGTCTTGTTCTTGGGCAGATCCTGCAACGTCGCTCGGTAATACAGCCGTCTCCGCGGTCACGGTAGAAGATTCTTCAACAGCATCAACGCCAGCCTCATCAGCAGCTTCATGGCCGGCTACTTCGACCACGGGTGCAGCAATATTGACAGCTGCACTAGTCTCGGACTCAGTAGTCGACTCGTTGCTAGCCTCACTTTCGCTGTCAGTTTCGCTCATTGGATCCTCAGAATTGACTGTTCCTTCCTGAGCATCAGTTGCCGCTGGTGCTGGCTCAGCTGCAGGTTCGTCCTTCTTTGCTCCATCACTTGACTTCACAACAGCGGTTTCTACGGGCTCGGTGGAGGTCGCTGCGGTACCTGTAGCATCAGGTTTGGATGCCTCGCTTGAGACAGAAGATGCAGTATCGTTTGGATCCTGATCCGCGCTAGATGATGCCGGGTCTGACGCTTGTGATGCGGACGGTTCAGGCATGTCTTGGGACGCTTGGTCGTCGCCCTGAGGAGATTCGGATGTAGCAACTGAGTCACGTCAGCTGCGGCTTTGCGACAATGTCGACGCGCAAGGCGCGCTTGATCACATAGCAGGTGGAGTCTGCGGTTCGGGGCAACGGAGGGAAAATCGAAAAACGCGACAAGCAACACTGGTAGCGAAGGCTTCAACGCCACCACCGTCGCTGCTGGAACCACGTATGTTGCACAGTCTGGTTCATTCGCAGATGCACTGCAGCCCGAATAATGGCTCAACATGATTGCACGTGGTGATAAGCCAACTGATGATGTCGAATGCGGGGCAGCCAATCAGAGGCCGCCAGCATGCTGGAGGGTGCGCAGTGATGCAGGCTCCATCACTTCGTCATACTTAATCACCATACATTTGCGATTGAGAAAGAGTGGAAATAATGCTGAAGCGGTGGAAAAGAGAACGTACCTGGCGCCGGTGTAGCTCCTTCTTGAACCTCTACTGGCTCATCAGGCTCAACGGAGACTGCCGCATTTTGTGTCTCAGCCTGTGCTGGACCTTCGTCGCTCAATACTTCTGACTCCGTCTTTTTGGAGGATTCATCATCAGCTGTGACGGGGGCACTCTGCTCAAATTTGGTCTCAGAGATCTCTGAAGGCTCGTCTGCATCGCTGTCCCACTCGTTGTGGCTCTCCTCGTCGCTGTCGTGATCGTCATTTTCGATGGCTTGTGAAGGTGCAGGTGTGAATGCTGATTCGGCAGAGGTTGTGTCTGCCTCTGGGAGTGCATTTGAAGGATCCGTAGATACAGCGGTAAGGGCCACTTCTTCTTCGTCAGGTTGTTCGGTAACATCAGCCACGGCTGGGTCCATGCTCTTGCCGTCGCTATCGTCAGGCGCATCTGCTGCAGACACTCCTTGCGGCGGCGGCGTGTCTTTGGTGGTTGCATTCATCATCTCTTCTTCATTCGTTGCTAGCGTCACGTCCTCTGGCGGCACATGGTCGTTTCTAGTTTCTGACGGGCTACCCGCAGCCGGAGCTGGTGGCGATGCGATGATTTCGGCGTCCATAGGCGTTGCATCCTCGATAGTGGAGTTTTCATTCTGTTCAGACTCGACAGAGGTCGCCTCGCTTTCGACAAAGCTTACGTCGGTGCTTTCGGAAGTGGAAGGGTCCTCGTCATCTTCACCTGCGGCCTCACTTTCGCTCGCTTCCGCTGGGTGCTCAACGATTGCATCTGCAACAGTATCGGTGGCAACAACCTCGGGGGTAGCCTCTGCTTCCTCTGCAGATGCTACCCCTACAGCTTCTGTAGATTCAGGGCTGATAGTATCGTTTTTCGGAGTCAGTTCAAGAGTGGGCGCCGACTCCGTATCAGCAGATGGTGACTGATCGTCCTTGGCGTCCTCTATCGACGACTCCTTTGCGGTCTCGCCTGGGGATGCTTTCAGTTCTACCAGTATTGGGTCTGTGCCTGGTGATTCCTCCGCAGCTGGTTCTGTAGGTGCAGGACCGGCCTCGTCTGCGGTTCCCGTAGTTGACGGGAGTTCTCCGACGTTCGTGACAGCTTCGGCTGCGGGGGTTTCTTCAACTGTAGGTGTATCTTCAACTGCAGATACCTCTTCGATCGCAGATGTGTCTCCATCCGTGGAATGGTCGACCGCAGGTACCGCTTCTACGGCAGGCGCCTCTTCAGCGACAGATGTCTCCTCAGCAGCATCAACCGCAGTCGCTGCAACAGCTGGCGGCACCTCTTCAGTCTTGGCTATCTCTTCAACCACAGGGGTCTCTTCCACTGGAGGAGGATCATTCGACGCTTCGACTTCAGCTGGTTCTTCCACCGCGAGCGTTTCTGAGACTGCAGGCGGCTCTTTGGTGGGAGGCTCGACACCAGGTGCCCGTGGCTCTTCCACAGTAGGCTCTGCGCTGGAGACAGGGGCTATTTCGGTGGCGGGCTCGGCGAGTGCGACTTGTTCGGTTGACGGTACCTCTGCTTTGACAGGCTCTGCGTCAGTGAGGGACTCAGCCTCGGTCTCGATCGTCTCTGTCGCAACTGGAACACTCTCCACAGCTTCACCAGCTCTGGCAGGCGCGTCTGTAGCGACAGGCTCTTCGGTAGCCGACTCCGCAAGGACTGCATCTAGCGCTGTGGCAGGCTCTGACTCCGCTGAAGGTACATCTTCGATAGCCGGCTCGGGCGTCTCGGCAGAGTCTGCGGTAACGACGCTTCGTGCAGCCTCAGACGGTACCTCTTCTTCCCCTGTAATCGCTCTATCCTCGACTTGAGAAGTGGGGTCCTCGTTACTTTCCTGCCTGCCCTTCTTGTCGTGCTTCTTGCGCTTGCGCTCTTCCGCCTTACTGGTCTTCTTCTTAGACGAGCTGGAATGCTCATCCTTGGAGGACGCGTGTTTGTCGTCTTTCGGAATTGATGGAATTGCCAGGAATGAGCCACGGCGTTCTTTCTTCTTCGTTTTATCCGGCTTCTTCTCATCCTTGGGCGATGGCGGCGATGGCGGCGGTGCTGGGTCTCTAATGCGAACAAATGCGTTAGGTTTGCCTTTCCCAATGACCTTCAGTTTCCTCTTGTCATCTTTCTTCTTCTTGCCGATGCTTGCAGAGTCTGTTTCTTTCGTGTCAGGAGCAAAACGTACAGACTTCTCTTCGTGAGGTTTAGGGGACTCGGGCTCTTGAGCTGCCTGCTCGGACTCACCACTCTTCTCACCATCGTCGACAACGGATACTGGCGCAACGTCTCCAGGTGGAGCGGGCGGCGGAGGCGGGGGCGGGGGCGCCGGTTCGCTTTCTGGTGCTGTTTCGGCCGCTGGTTCCGCACGGCTTTCCTCGATAGACGGCGCCTCGAATGGGACCTCGACAACAGGGACTTCTGTGCCTTCCGATTCTTCTGGCTTTGGCTCATCCTGGGCAGTGGGCACTTGTTCTGCTGGGGCGGCTGGCGGTTCGTCCTCGACGTCAGCAACAGCGGGCTCAGCTTCAGCTTCGGGAACTTCACTACTCGAGGGAGCCTCATCTGCTGGTGCGCTTGGAACAGGATCTGCTGGCGGCGCCTCGGCTGGAGGTGATTCTTTCTTCGCTGGTGCCGAGGGTTCCTCGGTCCCTGCAGCAGGCAGTTCTGGTGCTTCGGGCAGTGCACCTGACATGAGAGGTGTACCTCCTTCGTCTGAGCTAGGTTAAGGGAGAATGTATGAGGATAAGACTGATCATACCAGATCCTTCGCCTTCCTCACTCTCACGTTCTCCATATCCATAGCCGGCACCAGGGTATCTGTACGAGTAGGACGTTGTCGGCGTCAATCGCCTGACGGCCGGCTGCTGTGTAGTGGTTTTGTAGTAGGCTGAGCCTCCTGTGCTGGCGCCCGTGTATGGATTGATCCATGGCGAGTAGGAAACGGTAAACCCGGGCCCGGCCATGGTCGGACAGACCGGCTAGCGCAATCTCTCAAGATCCAAAGATTCGACAAGTACAAGTTGTGCTACGTGCTATATTTGATATCTTCTCCGATGCATTGCGGTGTAAAGCAAGCGGCAAATACGGAATGGCGACATGAGATGTGGGGTGAGTAGATCAGACTGCGGAGAGACAAATAGAAAGCGGATCACTTGTAGCAGCACCACGAATTTGTGGAGGCGCGTTGTGCGTGGCTCGAAGGCAGTAATTTGAAACAGAGCGCTCCAATTGACGAAGCAGAGGTGCAGGACAACGTCACAGGACAGGTTCCGGTAAGAAGCTGAGATATGCAACCAAATGTCGCGCAAGTTGTCGAAATTCAAAGTGGCCTGCCACCCTAGCCAGCCTCACGCTGGCAGCACACGGACGCATGTTGGGAAGACGAGCTTGGCCTGTGCTTGCGATTGGACCACGTAGGAACGTATCGTTCGCTGAACTTGAGAGAATTTGAGCCCGAGAGGTGGGTTCATTCGTCGGAGAGAGGCCTCAATTGGCCGAGGCCTGCTTAGCTGCCTGAGGATGCAGAAACATCGCCAACACGAATCGTGATGCAGCGTCTGCTGTAACCCACGGCGAATTTGGGCGCGGCCAGCGGACGGTTGCGCGTGTGGAGATGTGGACTTGTCGACCAATGTAGCGAGCCACCGGAGCTCCATATTGGCAGCCCAAAGAACAGTGGCGATGCAGGGACGCGCAGAGAAATGCGACGGCTAGAAGCTAAAGGGCGATGGTGTTGATGGAGAAGTGTGACGTGTTATGTGGGCGCGCCGCACTAGGCGCTGCATACAGCTAGCACTGGGTGTCCTCGATTCATCTATCGAGGCATCGACGAGGGCCTTCCCGCCGAGTCGTTTCGTTCTACCACCTGTCTGCTGCACGACGTGGGACAATGAGGGAGCAGGTGCCCGCTGACACACCCGGACACTTGCCTGTGCAACGACACTGATCAATCGTAGGCGGTGCTGGGATTTATGGCACTGCTGTGATCTTTCTCATCTCGACTGTCGTGTCGATGACGTGCAGCCCGTGATTGCGGCGTGGGATATCGCAGCGGCTATCGAGGGTAAACTGGGAGGTTTCGTGAGCGAATACTGAGTGAGTACGTGTCCAGCCATGATTGCATAAGTTACAACATCGCCACGGCGAAGACCTGCGATGTTGCCCAACGTTCCGGAGATAGCGAGTGCAGTCGATTTCTCGGCGAATGGTGGAGTTCAGTTGATTGAGACCATCTGAGCTATGTATGTTTTACATGAGGGGATCCCGGCTCTTGAAATGGTGGTATCAAGGAGTGCTGACTTGATCCGCACACAATCCCGATGTTCCACGTCTAGCTCCTCCATACTCTTTCTGCTGTTAGATCCTGTCGCTTTGCTGGCTTTGCTGGCTTTGGATGCTTCGACCCTTCAGCTGCCTCGTTGAAACCTTGACTGCGGAATGACTCTCGAAGGTTCCCCAACACTTTCCTTACACCCGCGCTGCCCTGTTCCCCCACTTTCCTCGTTATTGTAGTTTTCTTCTGTTGTACTTTCACCTCTAGCTTCGAGAAGTCGTTAATCAAGCAAAGACTGGCGTTCTGCCATGCATCGGCAACACACGACCCGCAATGCTCGCCCCTCTTATGACTCGGCCTGCTGATGTTGTTCATGCCGACGTAGATCCTGTTCTCTCTCGGTGTTGGACGACCGAGGGCACACCAGGAGTAGTAGTGCATCGTCGGTATTGTGCCCTCTGCTGGGTGGAGCCATATCGCTGGTGTGTCGTTGTCAACATCCCACTTGACCAGTCTGACAGCAGCGTTCCTTGATTTCGAAGATGGGTTGAAGCTATTGGGGGCACTCATCACAGCATCTAGAGCCTGGGATCGTGCGTGTGGGTTCTTCGCGTGTCTCTTGAGGATGGCGTGAAGCACAGTCGCTTCGACATGGCCAGCAGACGGCTTGCTCGACATCATGTCGATTTTTGGGAAGAGTTTCCTGAGCTCCACTTTGTTCAACCAGGCGTTGCAGCCTATCCTGCGTTATTCCCGGGCTTCAGAGCACCAAAGGCGGCAGTTTTTCGAGATATCGAGGGACATTCCTATGAAGATCACATACTGTCAAGTGTTGAATTGGAGTGTCAGGAATTTCGTGTACCACGCAGAGAAGAACTGTGAATGCGATATCACTGTTAGCCACTCATGGACGCCCTGTGCAGACACCGCCCCTCGAGCCATGGTTGACCGACCCAACATCAATCATCAACCAGAAATCTTGCCGCAGGGTCCAATGCACTCAGTCATCACTCGAGAATCTCTCTCAGCTGTCGCAGCTGCCAGGGTCGGCGCCAGTTCGTCTAGCGTTGTGGTGGTGATGAGCAGGAAGGGCACGATGCTTGACCGCGTTATATTTTCCTCTCCCCAGCTACCGTCCTCTCTCACCTCTCACTTACCGCAGCCATGAGTGTACCCGCAGCCACACAAGCAGATGCTGAATTCATCATAAAACCCCTTACGTTTCTTAGACCCTTGACTAGCTCTAATGGCCCTCTAGGCACCACTGACAGACAGCTGCAGCTCAATGGGCTGACTACACGGCCACCGCAGCACTGAAATGTGCTCTGGATGAGAAGCTGCGAATGTCCCACGATCAAATCAGCGCGGGCGCTCAGCGACCCCTCGAAGGACTCCAGTCAAACCACGGGCTTCACCAAGTATGGTTCAAAAGCCTCTTACAGGTCCTACGTCTGCCCCCCGCGCTGCCTGGGTCAACCCCAGCGGTTTCAACGCCGCCAACCATCAGGAGCGTGAGTGGACCAACACTCATACAATTAGCTGAATGCCTCCACGGTGAGCTGTGCAGTCTCCGAGGCTGTCAAATATCGACCAGCATGGAATATTTCAAATGTGGTCAGCAAATATAGTCAGTAAATATAGTTGTAGATCGTCAATGAAGCACGAACCAGTCCACACCCACCGTCCACTTCTCTCCACCCACATCGAGTTCCCAGGTCGGCGCTCTGATACCAACGATACTTCCTATCCTGATCTTGACTCCAGCAGAGCCCCTCGATCCTCCATGTCCAGCTAGTAGAACCCTCATTCCCTGCCCCACTTCCAAGCTCTCCGCTCTCGACGCATCATACATGCCCGTCTCCGTCTCTCCCACCACAAACGTCGTACCTCCCAGCCAGCACTCGAGCGCTTCTACATCGCCCCCTCCTAGTTCCGAGACCCTGATCTTCACCCTCACCCCATCCTCCCGTTCCCTTCCCCAGACTATTCCCGCTCCCGGCCCCTGTTGCGCAGTCTCTATTATCCAGGCTTGCACGCTGGACGCGAGGCCGTTGGAGAGGTATTTCTGTGCCTTTCGCGAGGGGGAGAATATCTCTGGGAGCGGAGTGCAGGGTTTGCTGGGCGAGCGCGGGACGGGGAGGAGGAAGTGTGGTCGTGTTGTCGTTGGAGTACTCCCGCTAGTCACGGAGGTCATATTCATGGTCACACTTGCGGGCGGCATGTGCAAGGTAGTGTTCGGACAGAAGGGGAGCGGTGTCTGTGCTGCTGGAAGCCTGAAGCGGTGCGATGCAATGCCCAATGGCATTTGTGGGGCTAGATGCTGCTGGGGAGGTGACGAAGGTGATGTGCGTCTCCTCTTCGCTCTCTGCACACTCTCGAAGAGTAGCTCGTCCTCGTCTTCGCTGTCTTCTCCGCCATCTTCCTCTTCTGAAGCAAGCTGCTCGATGCTCTGTACAACACCAGATGCACCAAATTCATCCGCGGCCCGCGATGGACTCGATACGCTCTCCTCAATACTCTCTACCCTCTCGTATTTCCTCGCTTTAGGCCGCGGCGTCACGTCGTACTCTGGCAAGCTTGAGCTGGGTGACTCGACACGGTCTGACGCGTGAGGCGCCACGGATATGCCGGAGATACCATCGTCTGCATGTGCTCGCGCTGGCGCAGCCACAAATCGTTTCGCAGGCGTGATCTTCTTGAATTGCAACTCGGGAGTATGCGCAATGATCGCATGACGTAGATTCGATTTCGGCTTCTGTTTGGGTGTTTGTGTTGGAGGTGCAGGCGCTATGAAGCGGTGAGGTGACGGCTTCTGTAGCGGCATTGTGAGCGCGACATTGGTGTGTGGGGGACCAAGTGCGGCGGGCGACGCGTCGGCATGGTGGCGTTGGGAGGGTGGGGAAATGGACGGCGCGATGGAGCGGGAAGGAACGCGTTGGCATGTTGGCGCTAATGACGTGACGTCAGATATCGAAGCTGCGCTGAATGCTCCGAACGAGGTTGATTACTTTCTATACATTGAGTTCCTCCAGAAATCCGACCATCAATCAGAATTTGACACGAACACCGGCTCCAAGGACTCAGCGGTATCACAAGCACCATGGAGCTCCAGGTCCACACACCATCGCATGCTTACCATTGTACCTCTACTTACAATCTTCCATGAACCGTTTATCGAAGCTAAGCTTCGTCGCGACCGTCCACCATAAACACGCGTCGGTACATGACTGAAGCCAGCCGGATTCTGCAGCGACGTGGCTCGCGCCACATCAAGCTCTTCTGGCATGGTCCTATCCCCGGTGACTAGCGACGTCGTTGAGCTGTTCGAACATGTCCGCGTACTTGTCGATCCTTGGCAACTTCAGCACGGTCAACCATTGCATTCCCTCGTGGGTGCCGTCGCGGGCTTCCTTGAGAACGTCTTGCTCCACCTCCATGTCGTCAACTCGGGCCATCAGGTCATCATGTCCCTTGGCCCACTCCGACCGCTGCAGCTTCTGGCGCTGGAGCTCGTCGTCCAGATCTCGAGATACCTGTTTCAGTCAATAATCTCCTGGAATCTCCTGGAATCTCCTGGTCCTTCGAGTTCTGCAACCCTGGCAAAGATAACCTACAACCTGCTAAGATGTGCCACCGTCGCTGTCTGCCAAGGTGAGCAGGTTCATCCTGGAGCTAGCGGCAGTACGCCTAGTCAAATCCGTGACTGCAACTCGACTGCTGTAGGCCTTTGGGCGGAATGATGTCCTCTTAATCGAAGGCACTACCTAGGGATGCCGGCGCTGTAGGTCTGAGAAGTAAGCTCACATACTAGGTGAGGCGGAGGTGAGGATGAAACTTTCCTCTTCGGCGGACTATGGAGGTTTTCATAGAACGTCTTGTGGAGATTTAGACTAGTTCTTCGAGACAGACTCGCAACGCGCGCGCGGTCGTTAATCATGTTCTTAGCCGCCGCATTGAGTTCATATTACATTTGGCCATTTTTTGCTACAACAGTTCAGAATCCCTTTCGCGGTGATCGGCAATCTCTTTCACCAGGCGTTGGATGTGGCAGTCGCATTTTGCGGGTTGTTCAGGCGTAGCGAGCTCGTGATCAGCATCAGGACCGACAGAATCAAGAACCTAGCAGACAGCGGGCTTAAGATCGCCCATCATGCCAGGCCGGAAGAAACTGGATGATTATCATTATTTCCCATCTGTTACGTACCTGTCCAACATCCCAATGCTAACCATAATCTGATAACGCCACGCCATGCAATTGCGAACAGGATATCGCGAAGTTGCTTTTCATGCACAATTGTGTCATAACGCCGTGTCAGCCGTAATATGTCCTTTCCACAGCATCAATTCTCTCGTCAAGAAGAGTCTTCACTCTCCTCCGCGATGCTGTACATCCCACTGCTCGTGTCGCTGCTCGATGGCCGTCTCCTCGGTCTTGGCCGTACCGGTAGAATCAGGTTCATAGGAGCTGGAAGATCCGGGTCCATATCCTACGTGGACCGTGTCTTCTTGATGATGAACACACCAACCTCGACGCCCTTCTTTGGACCTCCGCCAAGATACTCGCGCTTCGAGACGCCGTTCAGTACTTCCTCGATCAGGTGCGCACTCGTCATCTCAGTACTAGTGGGAAGTCGAGACGCCTTCCGGAAGTACTTCGTGACCACCTCACGGACCCTGGGCTTCTCCTGCTTAATCCACCAGTCGTCCGCCCATGCCGATCGCTCGAGCACCATCTCTTCCTTCGAGGCGTGGATCAGCTCGTAGGTCGCTTGCTGCTCGTTGATGCTCCTCCGACTCGAGCCACTGCCGTTCAACTTTGTACAGAACTGCTCGACGTGCGCCACCATTTGATCGTACTCGTCTAAGTAATCCACTGAGGTCATGGTGCCGAGATTCTTCCCGAGGTCGGATGTCAGGTCATGGATGATTGTCACCGTCCGCAGCAGCGGATCCAGAATTGGCCCAAGGTACTCCTTCATGAACGTCCGTCCACCGGTCCGCGTGGGATATACGAACAAAAGCGTCCCGTTGTCAGGCGAAAGCTCTACCAGCCGATCGTACAGCAGCGACCGCCCCTGGGAAGCAAACATCTCGGCGTACTCGTTGTAGTTAGTGGGAGGTATGTATCGCTCGACTAGCGAGATGTTGATGCTGCCTGGAGGGACGACCGGTTGCGGAGACGGGGGCAAGAGTTTCGAATCGAGCTGGTAGTCGGGGATGGCGACGGCGCTGTCAAAGACCTTCGAGGTGAAGTACTCTTCCCCGCCGATAACCGGACCTGGGGTCGAAGGCGGCGACTTCGGGAGATCAGAGAGCGTGAATCGACCAGGTACGGCATGGAAGACATTGATCCAGGAGGTCTGCGAGTTGGTCCTGTCGTGAATGGCTGCGATGACTTGACTGAACAGGTGACCCGTCAGCGACGGGCAGGGGAGGGCGTGCGACAGAACTCTGACTTGGGCGAGGTCTAGGGTGTCTGACTCGGTGGCTATAGGCAGTTAGCAAACGGGACGCGGGGGCGTGACAAGGGGTCTCACTGAGGATGTTCTTGATGTTCTGAACCCAAGATGCCATCCTAACCGCCTCGCTTAATTCAGCTGCGTAAGTCGGAACAACGATCGGAGCTTGCCCTGGCCCCGTCGCGCTTCCCGTGAGAGTCAGATTTGGCGATACTCCGGGCTCTGAGCTGGGTGGGGAGCCTGCACCCGCTGTCCTCACTCTCACGAGCGAGCCCCAATCGAACGTCCCCGGCTCCGACGGAGGAGTAAAGGTCGGCACCTGGTGTTCCACCTGCTTCCTGGTAGCCTTTGGGCTGGCGGCGGGAGGCCTGACGGACTTGTCAGCTTGACGGCGGAATTCCAACGGTGGGCTGAGGGCATGGAGAGGGTCTTCTGGTTTCGATAGTGGTCCGGCGCCCAGTGACGAGAACGAATACGTTGGGTGCAACGGGGGGCGATCAGGGTGGGGCGCAGCAATGCCTAGGATGTCAAACGAGGGCAAACGAAACTTGGGCGCGGTCCTGGGCAGCGTGGCAGAGGGCGGTGACACGTCAGTTGGCAGGAAGGTTCCAGCAAAGCTCAGGTCCAGGTGAGGGCAATGGTCCAGGGCGGGCGTCGCTAGAGGGTGGGGTGAGGCGGAAGGTAGCGGGAAGGGCTGTGGAAGAGAGGCATCGAAAAAGGAACATGCTGCATCCATGGGTACGTCGGCACGTCCTCTGGCTCCGAGAAAGGTAGCGCCTGTGCCCTCATCCGGTGTCGCAGGAATTGCAGGAGAGGTAAGTGCGGCTGTAGCGTACTGCTCCTGCGAGGCCATGGGTCTGGCGCCATCAGAAGGGAGCAGAGGGTCAGACATGTCCGGGGTGACAGTGACCTCGGTGGTTCTGCCGTTGGCGCTGTCGGATCGCAATCGTGGTCACGCTACTGTGGACGAGGAGGGTGACAAGGTAGAGGAGAAACGTGGCTGAAAGATGTGACAGCCGAATGGGTAAGGCCGTGACTCCACTCGCGCCTAGTCTGATCGATGCTAACGGCTGCTGAGGGGTGGAAGTATACGCCAAGACTGAAGGAGGGCAGCGGGGCGTGGCAGCGGAGAGCGTGAAGAGTCAAAGAGTCTGTGGTGTGACTAGCGGCAAACGAATGAACAGATCGCGCTGGCCCATGGGGAATGATGAGTGAGCGACTGTCTTGGGCACGAACGCGCAGAAACAGCGCACTGCGGAAGAGTGTGTGTTGTGCAGCTTGCTGCAGGAGGTGAATGGCGCGCGCCCGTTGGTCGCGGCTCGTACTGTAGTCGTTTTAGAAACAATGCGCCCGTGCACGAAAGGGTCTGCAGAAGGGCCAGACTCTGCCGCTGCACATCCTGACTTCGCAAAGTCAGGCCATGTTGCTCGATGTGGAGCGGCCGCCTCTGTCAACGTCGAGTGTCGAGTGCGAGCATGACTTGCTGCATCAATCTGTCTCTCGTGCATCGTTCACTGCCATCTTGAACGACACGTGGATCCTTGCTAATGCCGACGGACCAACGGCGAGTCACTGCGGAAGACCAGGCAAGATCCCTCGCTCATATATCTTCACTGGTACACTTGGTTGGAGACTCCTGTGACCTGAGCTTCGTACAGCTACCCGCACATGCAAGCGGTTGACTGCAGAGACTCCACCCTTCGCTGATCAGCTCGGCTCTGTGTCCCTACCACTCTGCTCAGCGTGCTAATCTTGATCTCACGATAACCACTTGTAGTCGTCCCGATTGTGTCTGCATCCGTCGAAGCGAGAGGCGTTCTTCGTGAGAGTGTGCAGCCTAAGCGTAGGTACTGCACGACCAAACCCCGGTCAATCACATCCTCCACGACCTACGGTGCTCCTGGAGTATCGTCGATTGAGATCTAGACCCACCGCTGAGGAACCTTGAGCTGCCTAGCGTTCACAATTGGTGGGTAGACAGGGCATCTGACAGCTTCCAGCACGGCATTTTCCAGTATCGGTACAGTGCGCCTTACCCGCAGTGGCATTCTTATCTGTCCGCCCTCCGTTTGCACAGCGGCAATTCGACATGCATGCCCCGCCGATGCAAATTGCATTCCGCGGCTCGACACTCGGTAGTAGGTACATGTTCGTTAGCTACTGAGCGATATGGTATTCGAAATTTCTATGCAGCCTCCTTGTGCGAGGTTGGCTGATGCATGGCTGCTGTGGCTGCAAACTTGTACTATTCTGGAGTTTCGCCTTACTGCAATAATGCTCGCGTGAATTTTGAAAACTAATCATCTGTGGAGGGCCGGAGTCTCCGCCTGTTCGACGGATGGAGGATCGAGTGGCTAGTTTTCGCGAGCAACCAACCCAAAACGAGGCTGCAACACCTTAGGGCATTCCTTTACGACTCGCTTCTGCATCTCGTGTCTATATATAGGTCCGCGTCGAGCTCGTGACGGACGTGCCCTTTTCCGAACATACCGAAAGTCCCTCAAAAGATGCCTCGTGGTGTTTCGAAATATCTCCGTGTAGACGTGGCTAGATTGGCCGGGCATTGCATCCGGACAGGTGTGGCCAATCATGACTTTGTAAGTACCGTAGATCACTTTCATTTTGAACTCGAGACTGTGGGTCTTGGCAGTCACACGCTAGCAAAAAACTGCCTCCTGCACGTTCCCGCGAGTGAACACCATTGCGCCCAATCAAACTCAGCCTCAGTAGTCGCAGCAACCCTTGGAAGTCTCATGTCCGTGATTGACTGAAGAGCTGTGTCGTGAAGCGTATACCCGAGAAAGGTAGGAAACATACAGGCAGTTGCTTTTCGTGACGGGGTGAATGTGGTCTTGCCAATGCCAAAGCTGTCACTTCATCATGACTCGAGTTGATTCGTTTTGAATACTGTGACATTGGCTTACGAGGTTCAGGAAAGTTTGAAGAAGCTCCAACGTCTACTCGGCTGAAGCGTGGAGTAAGTCAGATCATCCATAAACACCACACACCGCATCATGCACGTAAGTATCAGGCATGGCCATATCATGTACTCAAATATTTCTCGTCTGCGTCGTTGATGCGCCATATTTTCTTTTCGTCCACTTCAACCTACACTCACTGGTCCAGCACTCTCCTCGTTCAATGTCTCAATACCTCTGCCACCACTCACCATCTCGTCACAAAGTACAACCAAAGCTGACACCCGCAGATCAAAAACCCCCAAGCGGCATTGATAACAAATCACGAACTGCTGCTGCACCTACGGCAGGAAGAGTCCGAATATGCCGGCACAGATGGCACGGAGCGCGAGCGCAAAAAGCCCAAAGGGCTGGAGCACATGCTGCGCGACGGGCTTGCATATCTGCAGACGCCCGACTACAAAACCCTGGAGCTGACAGACGCACACCCCTCGCGGCCAATGACTCTGTACAAGGGGCAGCACTCGCTGTTCCGCGCGCTGGCGCCGCACTATCGACTGAACAAGGCCGAGTTCATCCAGATCTACAACTTGCGGCCCACAACGCAGGTCATGCTCGAGCTCATCATCGAGGAAGTACGGCTCCATTTCTCTCCTTTGACTTGATTGGAGTTTATGCTGACGATTCCAGGCCGGCACACGGTTCGAGGAGGCGCAGCTTACCGACATCCTCAACACCGTCCAGCGCGTGTTTGACGAAGAGGAGGCGAGTATCCCTCAGGGCGTGGAGGACCAGAAGCTGGACAAGATCGACAACAAGCTGCTGGGCGCTGCGAAGAAGAAAAAGAAGGTGAAGCGTCGGGTGCGCGAAGAGTAATGACAGTGATGAGCAGAGAGGGTTACCGGGCCAAGACAGCCAAAAGATTGTGGAGGCTTGAGCATCGTGTGCCACAATCAGCAAGGCGGACTGCGTCTCACAAGTCAATAGAACAATGGGTGAACTTTTGCAAAATTGTATGCATACGGCAGCGGGTATTCTTCCGCACCTCGTCCCCAATGCAATGCCATCGAATGATACATGAATCCAACCGTGCGCCACGCGCCCATATAGCACGACATGCTCGACGTCCAAGAAATAGAAGACAGATCGATCCCAAACGCCACCCATTTTCACATGGTCATACGTACAACAACGACATCGACGATGCACGCGTGAGTCTAGTCTTTGCTCTTCTTCTTCTTCTTCTTCTCAGTTGTGTCGTCGTTGTCGGATTTCCTCTTCTTCGAGTCCTTGGACTTCTTGGCTTCCTTTGCCGCCTTCTTTGCCTCCTTCTCTGCGCGCTTTGCGGCGCGCTCAGCTTTCCGTGCCTTCTTGGCCTCCTTCTCGGCCTTCTTTGCTGCCTTGTCACCGCCCTTGGACGCCTTGGTCTCCTCCTCAGACTCCTCGTCAGAGTCCTCGGCATCGTCGGCATCGGCGTCAGCCATGGTCTCGTCCTCATCGACCTCCTGCACCAGTTTCTTCGGCGTGGTGCCGTTGACCTTGTCAGACTTGGACTTCTTGGCGGCGGGCTCCTCGCCGGTAAGACCATCGGCGTCGGGGTTGTACTTGCGGGCCTCCTTGACGTCCCACTTCTGTCCAGAGCCGAGCGCAGTCGCGTTAGCGTTGGGGATGCTCTTGAGAGGCTTGCCCTCGAGCGCCCTCAGCCTCCTCTCAATGCCGAGACGGGCGTCGCGACCGATCTGTGACTTCTCCTCCTCGGTGGGCTCAGCACCCTTGTCCTCAGAGGTAATACCCCACGAGCTGAGAGCATCGACACGGAGACCAAGAGCGGACTTGGCAGCGAGCATACGAGCGATCTTTCCCTTATTCTTGCCAGTTGCCTGGCCAATGAGGGAGGCGTGATAGATGAGCTAGAAGATGTTAGAATGGAGAGGAGCGAATCGTGGCGCGTAGGTTTACTTACACCGTACTTGGGGGTGTCGTGCTTGGTCTTGAGTGCACGGAACAGCGCCTTCTCGGCACCGAGAATCTGGATGGTGGAACCGGGCGACTTGGCGAGGTTCATCAAGGAACCAGCGTGGGCGATCAGGCGGGCACCGACAAGCTCACCGACGAGCGCTGTCAGGTTGGGCGCTAGGGCCTGCATACGAGAGGAGAGGTATGCGCCGAGGTTCTGACGGTGCTCGGTGAGGTCAACAACCTGCTCGGCGAGAGCGCTGGTAGCCTCCAGGTCCTCCTCAGAGATTTCGGTACCCATGGAGATCTCAGCGGCAGCCTTGACGGCAGCCTCAATCTCCTCAGGCAGAATACCAGACAGATCGGCGTCCTTTGAGTTTGTGCGGAAACCCATCTTCAGGACGACCTTGGAGTAGGCGAGGTTGTCGTTCAGGATCCTGGCAAGCTCGGGGAAGTGCCATCCGTACCATTCCTTCACGCGCATGGCGTATGTGTTAAGCTGCTTGTCGAGGACGTCGAGACTGGCAATCGACTGGATGATCATGGTGTCGACTTTGTCGGGCGAGAACTTGAGCTTGTGGCGGGAGAGCGAGTGCGCAAGACCGAGGCGGGTCGAGTTCATCTCAGCGGGGACCAGATCGGGGATGAGCGAGACCATGTGCTCGCGGATGGCGCGGTAGACATCCTGGGTAGAGGAGTCAGAGATGGGCTTGATGGACAGGCCGGGGATCTGGGCGATGGAGTTGGCGAGCTTAGGATCAGCGACAGCCACTGCGCATGGTTAGCACTCCACAAGACCTCCAAATTGAGTCGCAATAGCGTACGCGATGCCTTGGTCTCGTCCTTGAGCTCCTGCAGCAGGTTGCCGAGCATGGAGCTGACCTTGCCGTCGGTGAGGGCCGCGGCTTCGTTGAGCGCAGTGACGGCGCTGTCGAACTTGGTGAACTTCTTCAGCTTCAGCGACTCGACGACGGTCGAGACATCCTTGCTGAGCTCATCACCCTTGCTGAGCAGCTTCTTGTCCTTGGACTTGAACAGAGCATAACCCGCGCTGCAATTGCGTTAGTCTCTCGTGCTGCAGCTTCTGTGCGCTCGCGGCAGCCGTACCTCGTCTCGGTAAGGATGAAGAGACCCATTTTTCCTTCTTTTATGCTCGACGTGACTGCAGTCGGGTGTCACTACTCCTTTCGAGCTAAGATTTCGCGGTGTGGGAAGACGCGATGGTTGTCGGTGCTGGTCAATTGTGCGCCGGCGTAGCTCCCATCGAATATTTTTTTGCCAAGCATTACGATGAGCTAACGCCGAAAGCGTGCAAGTGCGCCAGCGCGTCGATGAACGAATAAGGGTCTCACCAACTTCAGACCAAACAATCGCTGCGATGTATTGATGTCTGTGGAATTGTTCAGCCAACGAGGCTCATCACAATGTCTACTAGTAGTGAGCGCAAAGTGTCTGCGTCATTTGAGCGCTCTGTGAGAGGCACAACACCACGTCTCGCAGACCTAGCTTCCACCCCCGAGACGCCGCGAACACCACCCCAGCGAAACACGTCCTCGCTTTATGGCTCGCCTAGCGGCAACTACCGCACCGAAGACGAATATGTGGTGCTAGAGATTGGCTCACGATTCGTACGTGGAGGATTCCCTGGCGAAAGTGCCCCGCGATGCACCCTTCCATTTGATCCAGACAGACAGAGGCGGGTGGGTGATTACCGGCCATACGACCCAGAATACAGTCAGAAAAGACGGCGGCGGAGGAAAGGTCAGGCGTGGGGCGAGGACCAGGAGCTGTACCGCTTGGATCTGACTAAGGTCGACGTGGATCTGGTGGGTGACAAGTTCGAGCGGGCCATCAGAGAGGCGTACACGAAGTACTTCTTACTAGACTCTAAGCCACGACGCATCACACTCGCCCTGCCACCACGGTTACCGCATGTGCTTATGTCGAAGTTCCTCGATATTCTCTTCAAGAGTTTCCACGCACCAAGCATCACCCTGATGTCCAACCCCGTTCTCTCGACCGTCGCCGCTGGACTACGCTCAGCACTGGTTGTTGATATTGGTTGGGCGGAGACATTGGTTACGGCAGTCTGCGAGTATCGAGAGGTGCATGAGAAGCGGTCACTGCGAGCAGGCAGGTGGATGAGCGAGGAGATGGCTACTGTGCTGAACGCCGCGCTCGACGAAGACGCTGCGCCAGGCACTCCGAAGGCAGATATCTCGTTTGAGGAGACGGAAGAAGTTATGACACGTGTTGGCTGGTGCAAACCTATCTCAAGAGGGAACCGAAGGACCGTGTACTTCCCTGCACGTGAGGCGCCGGTGCTGGAAGAGTGGGAGGACGCTGTCGAAACGCCTCCACCTACCGTCACGATTCCGTTCTACAAGCACACTCCGCCGACCGAGCTGAAGGTGGCGCTTGCTTCGCTGGCTAAGCCGGCCGAGAGCACGTTCTTCGAACAAGAAGCACCACCGGACAAGTTCGACGACGACGAGCTGCCTATCACGCTCCTGATCTACCGTACGCTAATGGCAGTACCATTCGACGTTCGCCGTCTGTGCATGTCGCGCATCCTCATCACTGGTGGTGTCGCAAATATGCCTGGCCTGAAGACACGCATACTGCAAGAGCTGGACCTGCTGGTTCACTTACGAGGCTGGACCCCGATTAGGAACTGGGGAAGCTTCCCTGTGCTCCGCGAGGACAAACTGCGGGCCCAACAGCGCGAATCAGAGGCGAGACGGCAAGAAAGCCTACAGAAGGTGTCAGACTCGACTGCAGCGGCTCCTCCAACACCAGCTGGCCTGCAAGACCCAGAGATCGACAACATCGACATTAAGCTCGCCAATACCAGCCTCAAGAACGGACCACCACTCGAGTGCGCGACTGGAGGCACGGTCAGAGGTGTGCAGACGCTGGGTGCTTGGGCTGGAGCCAGCCTCGTCACTAACCAGAGAATACGTGGCATCGTTGAGATCGAGCGAGAACGATATCTACAGCACGGGCTGCAAGGTGCGTCAAGGGACAAAGAGGTCTCTGTGATTCCTCAACGACAGAGCATGGGGCCCGGCGTGGCACGTGGCGCAGGCGAGCGAGTGAGCTGGACGCTCGGAGTGTGGGCTTGAAATGCGCTTACTAGGGGACCCTCCATCACTCGAAAGATCAAGAGCATGATAACCAGCGGGCGTTCGCTTCGTGTTTCCAAAAACCGATATCCAATTTCAAAGCACCACGACAAACAGCAAATATTCACTGACCTGCGCAATAGCTCCTTGCTCATCTCCCGTCTTCGATTTCAGGACTATTATGCTTCGAGGACCAAGTGCACACGATCGCGACGGTCGGGGTATAGTGTTACAAAAGCACGCACAACATAGTGCAGCAGACTGTTCGTGGATGGGTACCTTGAAACTTGACCTCCCACAGTCTGCGAGAAGCACAGTCGTGACGAACGTGCGTCCGCACGCTGTTGTGTGCGTCAATCTACCTTCGCGACGCGTCGCTTCTCATCCACCGACGCGAGTTGCACCAAGAGCACTACTCTTCAATTACTTGATCCTAGCCTGCTCTCACTATGAAATGGCCATCCTGGACCCAGTTCAGCTTTTTCGCGACGTTGTTGGCCAACTCAGCGCTCAATACCAGGAGAACTTCGGCACTTAAATAGCGCAAGCTCTGGTCTTGAACGAGCTGCACCGGAACCGAACGGCATGGACCATACCATCGAACCCATTTGCCTTGAACTTGGTCCATCGGTAATGATCCAGTCGATCAATCACGATGGCAACACTCGAGCCCTCGGGCAGGTGACTTAGCAAGGCCTTTCGAGAGCCCCACCATCTCTCCAATAGGTTCAGGGGATTCGGCTTCGTTTCAGCCTGAGGTGTCAAACTTGGACATGATCTTCTCCTGTTGCTCCATGAGATCCTCGGGTAAAGTTTGCGCAAGATCAAAATCTCCAGTCGAGGGCAGGCGTACCCAAGCTTTGCTCATACGTCGGCTACAAGTTCCTCGCGCTCGGCTTCCCTCACAGCGACTGTGGTCAGTATCATGACTGTACCGTATGCCAACCCATCGAACTGCTGATCAACGGCTTTCGCCATCTCCGGCAATACCTGAAAAGTTTTGCAGGAAGTTTCCAGCATTCGTCAGTACTCTTTGTGTATCCGCCCCCATTCTCCGGACACCACTAGATTCTCACTCTATGCTCAAAATTTTTAGAGCATCAAATGTATTTGCCATGCTTTTCTGAGCCGATGTATGTGTTCTCGCGTGATCTTCCATCAAGCTCTGGATCTTCTTACTTGCAAGTTCAAGAGAGTAGTCATACACGTCGCATTGGTCCTACTCCGACTCCTGCCCACCGTCGCTGTTCGCGGTTACTAGGGTAAACACAGAAGCGCTTAGTCTTCCTTTCCGAGATCCAGTTCTCGCAGTGGGCATAGAAGCCTAGGTGATGTTAGTATGGTGGGGAAGTTGGGCTATTGAATCTCGCTCTTTGTCTGTGTCTTTGCGATTGAACTACCTGTGGAGTGATCTTCCGATTCTTTCCTTTTTTGCATCAGAGAGCTGAGTAACGATGCCAGGGGGTTTCTATCAAATGAAGAGAAGTTGATCTCCAAGTGATAGCGGGTGCTTCTGCGTACAATATGAGTTTCGTGAATCCTGTGGCTGCAGGCATGTGTCGATTGAGGTGCAGGCCGACTACAGACGCCAAGCCTTCCCACTGGGCGTCATTGGTAATAACAGCGAAATGTAAGTAGATGAAGCCACAAGTCGTCCAAGCCTTCCCCGTACACCCTTCTTGGAGGTGCTTGCGAATTGCAACCCTACTTCACCCTCTATTCCTGAGCGCATTCAGTATCTGACGGCTTATCACCTGCTGAAAATGTTGAACAGAGACTGGTCCCTAAAACTTTGGTCTGGCTCTTGAGCTCAACACTTACGCCTCCACTACAGCTTTACATGACTTTTCATAAAGATGAGTAGTGATCTCGATTGTTACCACTCTTGCTTCGTGTTTCGCACCTATTCCATGATAGTCCTACAAGCTTGAGTAAATCGAAAGCGTCATAACCATGCAGACATCAAGGCCTCGTGCTCGATCAGACGTCGAGATGGACCGGCTGGTAATGCCCAGCAGGTATCGTTGATGGCGGACGCAATAACTAAATGAAATAGCATGAGCGATTCTGGCGACTTGAAGCGCAAAATGCAAGCCGCGAGGACAGACTCGCACGTTACATGTCTCACGGGAGAATACCTTACTATGATAGGCCGTCATATCTGGATCAGAACCTATACTTTGAGCGAAGTTGAACCGGCTATTTCGACAGGCACAATGCGACCCACCCACCTCCACCACTAATGCATTTCTCGCCAGGGTACAGCAACATACCTTTTAGATCATCAGCGCCTCCGGTACGTTGTTGAAGCCAACACCAAGTCCAATTTTAATAATTGTTTGACTAAATTTTTAGCTTCAAATGAGTGAGCGGTGACCAATACTACAGCTGGTGACGACCAGAGCGTGACAGATCTGTTCCAGCATAGGATGCCGATGACTCTGGCGATGCTATTAAAGGAGGTAAGGAGAAATAAGAAAGCTGATGTAGTTGATGAGGACACAGCCGTCAATGGCGACCCAAAGCCTCTCCGCAAAAGTTGCATCAAGACTGTGATCAATCGGCTGTCTCAGACCCGGTACGTTCATGGTTTTACAGTGGAACGAATAATGAAGAATTCGCCGATGTCAATAGTACCTTTGATGCTGGCACAAGCGACGTCATGATCCCCACTACCTTTCGTTGCCATCTGAACAAGACTAATGAGAATAAGACTGATGACGAAGAAGTCAAAATAAACTCTCGTGAGCTCAAAGATCTGTTCGAGAGCACAGTTCTGTGGGAAGACATGGGAAGCGAATCGGATCAGTCTATGACCGTATAACCGTGAGCTTGCCGTTTTACGGGTTTGTGCAATATTGGGACGCGCAAAAAGAGTCCTGTAAGCGAAAGAATGTCGATTCTGAGGCTGTAAGATAAGCCAAAACTGACGTGCAGGATCTGATGGAACTAATCAAGGGCTCTGACAATCTGAAGTTCCACTCACAGTCTCGAGAAGAAATCAAAGGTTCAAAACGGATCAATTCCGAGTCCCTATGGGCATTATTGCCGCACAAGGCTCTCGCGTATGGCCATTCGTATATGAATCAAATGCAAATGTTTGGAGGCCGCTCCACCTCCGAGCTAAGCGCACCCTCCTGCCGACTACTGTGGATACCGACGTCTCAATGTGCTTCGATCCTACGGCCTAACCTTGGAGTGTGAGTTCCACCTCCTCAACCTTGCCATGCCTCCGCGCTCTCGCCCGCTTCTTCTGTCGCCTCCAGTACACCACGCTGAGGATCAACAAAATGCCGACAATGATTCCAACAAAAGACCCAATGATCGTGATTTGCTTGGTATTCCTGTGCTTGAGCCGCAAATCGTCTTTCCATTCTTGGACGGCGGAAGAAGAGCAGTTGCTGATCGCATACTTGTCCCAGTCAGAGTATTGGTAGCAGGTACCGTTTTTGGCGTCCCAGATCCAGTCTTTACCAAGGAGGCCCCAGTGGCACGATTCGTCAGACGTGTAGGGATGGGTGGAGCTATTCGTGCGCATCAGGGCCACTGATGTTGATAAGCTTCGAGTCAACGCGCTTCCGTCTCAGACCGCACCTGTACAGGTCCACCAATCGCCGTAGTCAGCGATCTTGAAGGCTGCTGCTGGCCTCTTCGAGGTCACGCTGGAACAATCTCTGTCGGGGTCTATTCTTCCATCCCAGATGCTATTTCCTTCGTCTTCCCCAAGGCAGTCCTTGTCTTGATAGCCGGTAAACTTGAGGGCGTTCACTCCTGACGCTATCCCAGCCAAAAAGAGGATGCTGTTGGAGTGCAACATTGAATTGAAGTGAGACATATGTGACAGCGCATCCCGATGAACTTAAGCAGGCCAACGGGGCAGTGCAGCATCGCAAACTCAATCGCGATGTCCTGGATAATGTGCATCTGACATTGTGCGTAGCCGAGCAGATCGAGGCGTCCCGCCTTGCGCTGAGCAGCCAGTAAGTTAGCGATCCCACAGCCCGAGCGACCGAATGAGGCAGCTGCTTGACCGCTTTCTTTACTTGCGGGACTCGAAACTGGGTTTGGGAACGCCATTATCGTATCTAGTGTCAAGACTGTCAAGTCGCCTTAGCATGCCAATCAAAGCTTGTGCTCGTGGTGCTGTCATCGTTCGAGGAGGATACTTCACTCATGAAGTTGACGTAGAAGAAAGATAAAATAAGCACGCTCCAACCTAGCTATGGTCGTGGTAATGTGGCTGCGGCTGCTGCCTCTGCGGCGCATAGTCCATGGTATTCGCCTTGCCAGGCTGATCCAGCAGCAGCCTGCCCTGCTCTTCACGATGCTGCACCTCCTTATCCTGCTGCATGAGATCGCACGACCCGCAGAAGCAAGCACAGAGGCAGTCCTTGCAGCCGTTTCCAGTCAGATTGTACTTCGCGCGGACGTCTCCTCGATTGATGAGCGGCAGAATCCAGGCAAAGCCCACGCAGAACAGTCCGGTGAATGTAGCGCACTGCCACGGTTAGTTGAGGGGTTAGGCTAGACGGGTCCACAACGTACACTCATGTTACAGCAGGAGTAGTCGTTCATGTCGCCATTGGATCTCATACGATGGCGCGTGCGTCCATAGAGGATGCAAGGGCACCACCATGAGAGGCAACCTAGGAACTGTGTGAGTATGACATATACGTATCCCAGCGATACTTACAGGTCCCGAACGGAGAGCAGCATGACGATCCCTTGTGGTGCCACTCTTGCTCTTGCATTGCGGCCATTTTGAACGATGTAGAGAACGTTAAGTCGATTAAAGAACGATCAATGCGTGACAAGAGGTAGGAAGTATATCCAGCACAGACGGACTACGGAGTCGCCTCGCAGACCAGCGGAGTCCGTGATATACAAGTCCGTAGGTCTAACAGGCACGTGGAGTTGCACCGAAGTCTCAGCGGATGTCAACAATGTGGCTGAGTAAGGCTCTTTCGTCGTCAACGCAGTAGGATCGAACCTGTGGAGATGACAGAAAATGCAAAGGCGCTCGTCAGCTTATGTATGTCGGTACCATTGGTACGCAGTACCGGTGAGCAGCTTGTCAGCAAGACAGTATCAGGCAATCACCAGTAGGCACGACTGAGCCGCAAGCACTGCGCAGTGCAACGTCTGTGTTGACGTTCGGGTACCGAATGCATGTTATGGAGGCGTTGTCCTGGCTTCGGCGCGCAACGTCCTGCAATCATCATCTGGATGCAACGAGCTGCACAGCGCCGCTGTTGTGAGTACGAGGCGCATTCGACCTGAAGTGTCGAAGAGCAGCAGTGGCCGTCCGGCGATCCCAAGTATAGGCCTCGAACTTAGTCTGCAAGCGTGCTAGTCCAAGGGGCTGTCCCGAGGTCACCGAGCCATTGGTCTCTCTCTCCACGAACACCACCTGCCGATCACTTTGCAACCTCTCCGACCCTCGTCACTCACTGTCGTTTTCTTGCGCTGTCCGTGTTTTGTAAATATGCGGTTTCTCTCCTTTCTCGGCCTTGCCATCGCTTTCGCTAGTGTGACCGCTGCTGAAGATGTTCCGCCACGTGCCGAGCTCAAGTATGATGAGACCGCAGACTGGTACAAACATCGCCTGATGCCCGTCCCGCCGGTCGCCTCTCCAGTCACCGTTATTGAGGAAAACAAAAGCTATGCTGTGAAGTTGGAGTGTCCGAATTGTCCTTTCTTCATTAAGAACGCAGTGCCGAAGGAGACGTGCTCATGGGAGGAGCTGGCTCCGTGTTCATGGCGGGAGCAGAGCAACGCGCTGGTACGTAGTGCTACGACGTGATCAGTGAGAACGCTGGCTGACTCTCAAAGCTCCTGAAGCTTGATGTTGAAAAGGCTGCAGCCGCAATCTCGACATTGCGTGTGAACGGCGCTTCAGTGCTGCCGCTCGGTCCGATGCCTCTCTTCGTCAACGCGTACCAAGTTGCCGACAACCTAACTCAGGAAGCTCTAGACAGCATCGTGCGAGCAGGCATGCTGGACTCTGACTTCAAGGGCGACACGGACTACTCGGTCACTCCTGCCTTGCAATACGAGCACACTCTCCTCAAGACCAAGACGCCTGGCGAGTGGTACGTTCAGCTGGATCTGACAGGGATGCAGTACGGCATGTATCCTGAGCCGCTGCACTTCGACCTCGACCGCAGACTCGTCCAGATTCTGGTCAAAGAGCAGAATATCGAGAACGAGGAAGGCCACTCGCTGTCCATCGAAGACATCCAGATCGTTGAGCGATCTCAACGCGCTCAGCCGATCAAGATGAAGTGCGGCAAGCTGGCCATGGTAAAAACCTCTTTCGATCCCAATGAGTGGGACAGGTACGGCAGGCTTGGCTCCTGGTCGCGATTCTGGAACATGGTTTCTGTTGAGATCGCGCAGTATTGGTCCGACAACATCCAGCACAATGCGCTCGCTCTGCCGCTGGCTCTGATGTTTGCGTTTGTCGTCTTCTTCGCCCGGATCTGGTTCCAGAGGCGGCAGCAGGACAAGACTATGGATGCTGAGTATGCTCTGCTGGACTGTGACCATGATGACCTGCCTCCAGCGTACGCAAACATCCCAATCATCAAGATTGAGGATTACGAATGAGCGTGAGTCCTTGAAGGGCGATGCCATGGCAGAAGGGCGGTCCTATCAGATTAGTCGATATTGACGAATTTAATACCCTGCTAATCCCTATATCCCTTGCCTGGATGCTTGACTGTGTAGACCGCATCCTGCGACTTCAAAACCTCAACTCGTACATCGCCTGGCAGGACCCAAAGAAATAGCCTCCACTATCATCATGAACACAACCATCGAACCCTACAATCCGGACTGGCCGGCCCACTTCTCGCAGATCCGAAACAACCTCGCCGCTCACCTCCAGCACATCCCAGGAACCGCATACTCGCACATAGGCAGCACATCCATCCACGGACTACCCGCACAACCCACCATCGACATCTTGCTCACCGTCCCGCCCGCAGACGTAGACAAAGTCAGCGCCGCACTCACCTCGAGCGGGGCGTACCGCGTCAAAGGAGGACCACACGGCACTGTACTCTGCGCACGCGGCGCAACTCACCAACACGCGCACACCGTGTATGCGTGCGCGGTCTACTCCCTCGCTGCACGCATCCACACGGCTATCCGGGACACGCTTCGCAGCGACATCGAGCTGCGTGACGAATACGCCGCGCGCAGGGTCGCCACTCTGAGCGCTGCAAAAGGCGCCGCCTTTGAACTCGAAGATGAAGATCGTCCTGCGTATGTGCGGGCGAAAAATGACGCACTGCAGGAACGCGTCATGGCTACTGCGCATTTCACGTCCGAGGAACTACCTGCCGTTTTCGGTTCGGGGCAAACGGCGCGCTGGGATCAGATACGCACGCCGCGGCTGCTGCTCCGGGAGTCTGAGATGAGCGATGTGGAGGGTATGTTTGCGCTTGAGGGCAGTGAGGAGAATGCGCGGTATCAGGACTGGGCTCCGTGGACGCATTCTCAAGCGCGGCAGAACGTTTTACGTGGCCTGCGGGAGAGTTACTCTGGGGACAGGAGGGTTGTGGAACTCGCTGTCGTCCACAAGGGGGTGTTTGTGGGGCGTGTCGGCGGGCGCGTGACGGCTCCGTCTTCCCTGGTCGATGGACTGGAGCACGCGAATGGTGCAGAAGCGACTCGTACAGAAGCACCTGAGACGTCAACCCCAAAGCACGTCGATCTGTGGTTCTCGCTGCTCCGCACCAGCCAGGGCTACGGCCTAGCAACCGAGGCCATGACAGCCTTTATCAGCACGCTCGTCGCACGAGAGAAGGTAGACAACGCCCCGCTGGAGCTGGAAATCGAGTGCGATCCACGCAACACGGGCTCGCGGAAGCTCGCAGCGCGCCTCGCCTTCTCGCAGCACAGTCTAACGCGGCGCGCGTGGGAGAGCAAGGGCGAGTGGGTGGACAGTCTCGTGTGTCGGAAGATGATAGATTAAGCACATCCTGTACGACGTCTAGGAGCACATCAATGCAACGCCAGGCTCGCTTCATATTGTACACTGCGTCGTGCGAGCCGCTAATCTACAATATTCATACACGTCTACAGCGAGATCTCGCCCTTCCAGGTCCCCTCTGTCAGGCCCAGGGTCTCGATGCAGTGCTGCCACCTCGGCCCACCGCGCTCCCGCCTCCGCAGGTACTGCAGCAGCTTCTGCCGCCTGTGGACCAGCAGGCGCAGGTTGCGCTTGTTGTGCTTGTCGCCCTTGCCGCGTGTGGCCAGGAAGTCGGCGACGGTCTTGATCTTGGCGGTCAGGATGGCGATCTGGACCTCTGACGAGCCCGTGTCGGGCCCGATGCGCTTCTTGGCGGCGGCCTCGTTGGTCTCCGGGCGCGGGGCGGGGGCGGTGTCCGAGTTGATGCGGTCGAGGTGCGGTGCGCGCGGCGGCAGGACCTTGTCGGTGTTGTGGCGGCCGAACGTTTCGACACAGCGGGTGGTGTTGACGCGCATGCGGTCCTTGCTGGAGCCATTCTCGAGGGCGGTGATGCGGGCAATGGCCTCGGCAGCGCGGGCGTGGTCCTGCTTGTTCTGCGCGTCCATGTCGTCGGCAGTTTTCTGGATGGGCCGCGCGCGGTTGTGGTGCATGTCGCTGCTCCACTGGAAGACGCCGGGCTTCGCGCCCCCGGCGTCCAGCTCGCTCAGCGGCACGGCCAGGCGCCTGCTCTGCTCGAGCTGGCTCGCGATGGCGGCGGGACCGAAGCGGTAGTTGAGCTGGGCGTCGGCGGACGAGGGCTGGGTCGGGGGCGCGGACGGGCGGCCCGTGTCGAACGACTGCACAAACGGCGTCTCGACGCCGCGGACGGGGTTGCCCAGGCTGTCGACGCGCGCCTGCTCGAGCTCGGCGCGGCGCGACAGGTTGGCGGCCTTCTTGCGGGCCTTCTGGGCGGCGACGTAGGGGTCATGCTCGAACCGCTGCTTGCGCTCCAGCGAGGTGAGCTTCTTCTGCAGCGCCGGCGACGTCGAGAAGGGGCGCAGCGGGAGCGCGACGGGTGCAATGGGCGAGAAGGGCGACGGCGAGCTCGCGGCCCGCAGGCACGATGCGACGGGGATCCGGGGCGGCATGGCTGGCCTCTATGGCCTCTCTGCTGCCGTCGTGTTCCTTCATCCTGCACCAGCAAAACTCGGCGTCGGAGGAACTGCACGCCGCGCCCGCTTTGCCTGATCGGGCGCTAGCGCTGCCCACACGCGAAATACTGTCCCTCCGCGAGACGACATCACGACAGCAGCAACATCCTCACCCACCGACAAGCAGCTGCCCGCGCGCCCAATACGTCAACATGGCCCCCTCCAACCTGCCCGCGATCTTCAACCCCACCCAGCAGGACATTGAGATGCTCCTCGCTGCCCAGTGCCACCTCGGCTCCAAGAACCTGCAGGTGCACATGGAGCCGTACCTGTGGAAGACCAGGGCTGACGGCGTCAACGTCCTGAACGTTGGCAAGACCTGGGAGAAGATTGTCTTGGCTGCGCGCATCATCGCCGCCATTGACAACCCGGCCGACAGTGCGTATGGCCTGCGAACTTTTGCACACGACGAGCCGATGCGAAAAGTTGGCGCACTCCTCCAAGACCGTCTGCTAACACGACACAGTCTGCGTCATCTCTGCCCGTCCCTACGGCCAGCGCGCCGTCCTCAAGTTCGCCGCCCACACCGGCGCCGTCGCCATCGCCGGTCGCTTCACCCCCGGTAACTTCACCAACTACATCACCCGCTCGTTCAAGGAGCCCCGCCTCATCATTGTCACCGACCCGCGCACCGACGCCCAGGCCATCAAGGAGGCCTCCTACGTCAACATCCCCGTCATCGTAAGCAACACAGACACTGCAGGCGCACTTGGTGGATGCTAACATGACCAGGCCCTCTGCGACGGCGACTCGCCCACTGAGTACGTCGACGTTGCCATCCCCACCAACAACAAGGGTCGCCACGCCATCGGTCTCGTCTGGTGGATGCTTGCCCGTGAGGTCCTCCGCCTCCGCGGCACCCTCGCTTCGCGCGAGGCCGAGTGGGACGTCATGACCGACTTGTACTTCTACCGCGACCCCGAGGCCGAGGAGAACAAGGACGCCACCGGCGTCGAGGAGGCCAAGGTCCCTGGCGCCGACGAGGTCGGCCCCGCCGCCGTCGAGGCTGGCTTCACCTCGGAGTGGGAGGTCTCGGGCGCCTCTGCTGGTGCCTTCACCTCCCAGGCCGCCGCCCCTGGCGCCTCCTGGGACGCCGATGCCTCTGACTGGGCCGCCGCCTCTGGCGAGGCCGCCCAGCAGACCGGCACCGAGGGCTGGGGCGCCGAGGCTGCCCCTGCCACCACCACCCAGTGGTAGACTTGTTCACCGCAACACCCTCATACCCTGTCATTGACAACTGCATGTCGGCGCACGGATGGATAGGCTCGGGAGAAAGGAAAAGCAAATGAGACCATTTACCGTTCAACTATGGAGTGTGTGAGGGGCAGGAACATGACCAATGCTATGCGCTGATGAGGGAAAGATATCCGGCTGCGCCTCGTATAGACAATGTATGTAGGAGCAGACGGGGGAAAGCCCTGTGCTGGCGGTCGGGTTGTTCTTGAGCTGACGCCCATTCCTGAATCACTTACCACAATTTTCTCGAACGCAACGTGATTGGTTGACGAGATGAGTGTTTCCCCACGTGATTTTGTGTTCAAGTCAGGCCCATGTAGTGCTGAACATCCGAACTCACCGAACGATGCCCCAAACGTCTAGTCTCTTCCTCAAATCCCGTTCCTGTCCTGTCGTTCCTGTCGTGTCGTTCCTGTCGTGTCGTTCCTGTCCTGTCGTTCCTGTCGTTTCATTCGTTCCTGTCGTTTCTGTCGTTTCTGTCGATCAAGTCGTGGCAGTCCACCCGGCTAAAATTAGCAAGGTGCGGCCCCACACGGGAGTGGACTAGACCGCGGACACGCGGACAACCCACGCTTCACACTGGCAGCGAACGCCCAGAGCGTCCAAGCCCTGCATTTCTATCCCTTGGACATTCTTCATCTTCACACTGCCACTTGTATCTGCTGGCTGTGACTCCTAAAGTGCCGCGCAGGAAACCGGAAACCGGACAGCAGAGCAGCGATAGCGGAGGCATGGCGTCCCCGATGGTCGACGGGCGGGTCGAACCGCACCGCAAGGCGACGTACACGCTGGACATCAGCGACCAGATCCGGCGGGAGGACAGGTCAGGGGGTGGATTCAGCGGCGTCAAATGTACATGCTATTTCTTGAACCTGCCTTGAACGCCTTGGACCTCGCGACGCGCATGCACAGCACCGACTGACGCTCTCGGCCAGACAACCACAAGCCGACGCTCTCGAGCGGCACCCGCACCACGAAGCTGAAACTCGCCGACAACAACACATACAACCTGTCCCTCGGCGACACGACCGAAAGCGGCGGCAAGGACGTGTTCGTCTTCAACGGCTCCCGCACGGCGCCGGCCAAGTCGTACGTCGTCCTCTTCGACCAGACCACGCAAAAGGCCACCCTCGAGCGCCTCACAGACACATACACACTGAATCTCGCCTCCAAGAACGGCGCCGACGTGTCATCGAGCCACAGCAAGATCTACCCGAAGAGGTTGCACAAAGACAGCGTGCACGACCGAGAGGAAGGGGAAGTGGACCTCTTCGGCCCCGAGGCGGGAGATGAAGCCAACGCAGGCACAGAGCCCGACGCCCGCAACCCCTACGACTTCCGGCATTTTCTCGCCGCGGCGCGGACAAAGGACGCCGCCGAAGAGCCCGGCTACGCGAGCAGTCCCGACCACCGCGCGCCGCCCACTGCAAGCAGCACGCCCGCGCCCGCGCCGCGCGCGCAGCCGCCGAAGAAGCGCAAAACCGCCTCCGTCTTCGCGGCCAGCAGACCGCCGGCAGCCCGACCCGTGCCCAAGAAACCCACGCCCAGCATCGCCCCGGAGCGGCGCGCACCGCAGGTCCCGCCGCCGAAAGCGCAGAGCAAGACCGCCGCCCCGGCACATGCAGGCAGCGGCAACGGGAGCGGAGGTAAAATCAAGAGCGCCGAGTTCGTGCACGACTCGGACTCGGACTCGGACGCGGACGTGGATGCAGAGGGCGAACCAGACTCGTCCGCGCCCTCGCCGCACGCACAGCAGCAGCCGCGGCGCTCACCCCTCCCAGGCCAGCGGCCCGACGACTCAGACGCCTTAGGCGATGACGACGATGACGACGACGACGACGACGACGACGACGACGATGGGGAACACGACGACGATGGGGAACACGACGGCGACGGCGACGACGGCGGCGGCCTCGAAATCCACATCCCCGACGCCCACGTCCAACCCCACCGCAACACATCGCACCCCCACCCCACCGCGTACAGCAGCAGTGCGCGCTCACCCTCGCACGGCCCCATCAGCCTCGCGAGCGCCGCGACCAGCGCACACAACACCCCCCGTCGCGGCACCGGCGCAGCAGCCGAGGAGATAGATTTCGGCGACCTGGAGGAGGAGGAGGAGGAAGACGACGACGACGATGAAGCGGCAAGGGTGCCCGCCCGACAGGGTCAGGAGGGCAGGAAGAGCGTCAGCGCTGCGGCTGCCGAGGTTGATGAGGATGATCCGCTGTACATGGAGATGATGGAGGGGCTTGCGGGTGGGGACAGCAGTGAGGAGAGCGAGGAGGAGTAGCGAGATGGATAGAGTGCGATGTGGTGGAGCTGCGGGCTTTTCTTGCTGGAGTCCGTGTACAGAGTGATTGATTAATGAGTACACGATCTACATGCTGCTGCCTATCATGCTATGCGAAGAGCACGGGCTTTCTTGTCAGAGTCCATGTATAAAGCGTTTGATCAACGAGCAGACAATCTACACGCTGCCGTCTGTCGTGCTATGTAAAGAATACGGGGTATATGTACCAGCCTCCCATGCCACCATTACCTCCATCGAAAACTCCAGAATTCTCTCCATATAACCTCAATCTTACATCCACGCAAACACAGCCATGACGGCCACCAGCGCCGCTCCGGCACCCGTGAGCTCACGGCTCAGACCATCCGAGGCTGCGCCCGTGCTGCTCGCGCTCGCCTGGGCGCTGCCGCTCGCAGTACCACTCGGCTTCGACGAACCGCTTCGACTCGCGCTGCCCGTAGCAGCCTGCTCGTTGTACGTCTGTCCCAGCGTAGGCAGCGCAGCAGTGGGGTTCACGTCCCACACGCCGCTCGTCTGGGCGGGGCACTCGGGCGCCGAGTTGGTCGGGCTGTACGCGCTTTCCTTGACACCCGTGGGGTTCAGCGTCTTCCAAACAGCAGCAAGGTTCGAGAAGTCAGGCTGGACAGGGGTCGGTGTGCCGGACCGCGGGTAGCCGTCTGGGGGTGCAGAGGGGCTCGCGGGGTCGACCTTGGAGCCGTACGAGACGAGGCCGTAGTCGTTGGACTCCTCGATCCACTCGTAGATGATGCTGCCGGACCATGTGTCTGCCATGTCGCCGTAGAGGGCGTTCTGGTCCTGGAACGTGCGGGGGCGCACGACGTTGCAGCCCGTCTCGGACATGAAGATGGGAATGTTGTACTCGGTCGAGTTGGCCTCAAGCATGCTGTAGCCCGACGTCTGGTAGCTGCTGTCGCCGCACCAAGAGTAGGCGTTCAGTGAGAAGAAGTCGAGCGACTCCGAGGCGTTGCTGCCGCAGGCTAGGTAGTTCTGCAGCATGGGGCGGAGCGTCGCAATGTCGGCGGCAGAGTAGCCGATGGGGATCTTGCGGTACTTCTTAGCGTCACGGTGGGCCTTGACGTCGCGCGCAGCAGCCTTGACGTAGGGCGCAGCAACCGAGCCGTTGGCGGTGGTGAGGACCTCGTTGCCGACGAAGAAGCCAGCGAGATTGTCGTACTGCTGGAACTCGTCCATGACAGCAGTGAAGGCATCAAGCTGGGTTGCGTTCCACTTGGGCGCAGTCTGCTCGATCTGTGTGGTGAACGTGTCCAGGTCCAGCCAGATGTAGATGCCCGCATCGGCGAAGGCGCTCATGCACTTGGTGTGGTCTTGCTTGGGGTCCACGTGGTAGACACGGATTGAGTTGGTGCCGATCGTCTTCATGAGCGCAGCATCGAGGCCGCACTGTGTCGCGTCGATGAGCGGGTCGTCGGGGACGAGCTGGTACGCAATGCCTGGTCTGTCAGTCGCTGTCCTCACCGACCGACCGAGATTGCTCACCCTTCACGTAGAACTGGTCGCCGTCAGAAGTGAAAAACTTCGACCCCTTGGCCGAGATGGTCGCAATGGCGTCGACAGCCACAGCGCCAGCGAAGGCGCACGCCGCAATTGAACGCAGCATGATCGGGTAGTGTGATGCGTTTCAGGTGGAAGCCGGCGATGAACGAAAGACAAGGCGCTGTGCAACAGACACAACAACCGGCAACGAGCGTAACGAGCGGCAGGGACAACCCAAACAATCGAGTGCAAGACGAAGAGCAGCGACAACGAGGAGAGAAAAATCACCAAGCTCGCAAGAAGGAAACTCCTCATCCAAATCGCGGAAGCCGCGACCGCTGCCGCTCCCTAGCTCCTCCAATCTGCCCAATCATCCTGATTCGGCAGTCCAGGCCATGCGAAACACCACAGAAGGCGGTTGATGATGGTGTTTGCGATAAAGAGGAGAGCCGTGCTCGCGCCCAGCCGGGCACGGTGCGGAGGTTGAGGAAGGTAATTGGCTGGACCGCGTTTTGCCGAAATAAGCTTGCCTGATGCGCAGTCAAGCACACGACGGCGCCGTCTTAGCGGCTGCTTCCTGCGGCTTGACAGCTGGCGCCTCAACACGGACGCATGGTTGAGCGATTAGACGTTTTCATGTCTGAATTCTTGCACGCAATCTTCCCGTTCGACCTCTGGTCTCGAAGACTTGCACGCACGACAGAACTCGTAACTTCTCTGGTTCCTATACCCTACATAAAACCGCGACTGGATATTCACAGACCTGTAGGGGGCGGCTTGGGGATCTACTTAAGCGTCTGAGGCCTCAAGTACGCAGTCGGAGGCTGCAGGATCGCGGAGCGACGACTTCGCCTCGCTATTGATACCGTTGCGACAAAGGAGCGTAAGGATTTACGAAGCAGGTGGAAGACCTACCAGAAGAGCAGGGCCCATCTGCGACAACTACTGCAATAAGTGTTCTGCTCACACAATCAAATCCGAGCAAGGCACCGACTCTTTCGTCAAGATACAATGCCTAAAAGGTAGGCTGCCGGTATGACCATCCCCTTATATGGCCCGACATCGATGTGATTGAAAAGGGGGCAATTGAATTTAAGGAAGTGATATTGGATTGCTGATCCAAGGTTTGTATGGGTTCGAACACCTTCAGCAGTTCCAGGTAAGTTGAAGGAGCCCGTCTGTTAAAGCAACAGAGCTGCGGTCCTTGGCGGACATGTCGGTGTGTATCTGTGCGTTATAATGCTGACTTGGTTTCAGTCGATCACAATGGGGCATTGGTCTCGACTCTCGGACGCAGGCTGCCAACGATGCTGGACCGGACGTTTCCGAAGAGAATCTCAATTTCGACTCAACCACAAAAACTTTCATGTCAAACAGCCGACAGCCCACATGGAGCCAGCAGACTAGAACGACATTGTCCGACCTGTATCTCCCACGATCATATCTGATCTTCCGCTGCAACACGCCTTTCCCTACTACTTCAAATGGTTTGGGAAGCTTCTTGAGACCAGTGACCGTGCGATAGCCTCAAATGACCGACACGCTCTTCTGCTGTGGCTGAAGACAGCTTCTGGCAACGCCTTCCGCTAGACCACTGAATGGCCTAAGCACAGCACGCAAGACCTGCCTAACATGAATGTAACCGTCAGAGTTCAACGGTTCGAATCAGTGTTTCATGGTGCCTAAATCGGGTGCTTTCCTGTGACTTGGCAGTGGAGCCGAGGTTCTGCTCTCACATCAGGATTCAGGACGACTTCGAGGCGCGACGCAGCAGACTGAAACGCGAGATTTTGACGCCATGATCTTTAGGTACTTCGAGCTCTCAGGATAGTCTGATCGCAGAGTTTCGATGTCTGGTGAGTCCCGATGAAGCCCAGTACGACCTGTCCAGACCTGGAAAGGCATATTCATGGCCGCGTGCGACTTATTGTCTTCCATCTTGACATGCGTCTGCCACTTGACAGCGGAGATGAAAGTATGAGCCAGGACTCCTATGGCCAGACCTGGCAGAGGAAGTCCTCGAAAGGTGAGCGTGTCTGGACTCTGGGCCCAGGCCAAGCCATAGGAAGTGATTACATCAGGAAATGCACTAGAGCTTCACCACGACGACGGAGATGTTCTTAGCTCCATGTTTGGACGAGTGCCAGGACTCCAGACTAGTTGGGTCTCTGAACGGGTCTGTGCTCGTAGAGGATCCCAGCACTGCACGCGAAGACCTTCGGCAGTCGGTCGAAAAGGACCGACCATGGCCTATGAGCTGCTGATCAGTTGTCGTGGACTCGCTCACCCGAGCCAAACCTTCTCAAAGTACACTCGACCTTGCATAGACTGCTCCCTTCCGCCTTTGAATGTCTGTGACACCTCATTTCCCGGTCGTTCCCTACATCGAAATTACTTCCTATTTCGCTCCACGTTTCCGATCGCGCTCCTTATACAGGAACTCGAACTTGGGTGGCCTTCAGGTGATCTGGGGTGTGCATGACAGTGGCTGATCTTTCGGTCTGTGTCGAAAATCTCTACCCACTGTGGGTCACTGATGACAGTCCAAGCCAGAAGACAACGAGCTGTCGACAGATCTGAGCTTTTTTAACATCGAGACACGATCTTCAGCATCGTCTCCAGCGACAATTCGCCCCGGCGTGTGTCGGGGAGCATGGACTGAATCTCAAGGCACTCAACGAGTTTCATAGGTACTTCCATCCCACAGAGATGGCGCATTGCGGCGGTGGGCCCGGGGTGAGCTTCACTGAAAATTAGCGACGGACCACAGCGAGCCCGAGGAAAACGTTCTTACGGCCATCGTGAGATATGTAGAAAGGGGCATCGTGCAGGAGATCATTATCAGACTGTGTCTTCATGACCTCCGTTGTTGTCAGTAAATGTTCGATCACTTGGTGATGTCTCATGAGCCTCGACGAAGATTGTGGCGCAGTATCAAACACTAGGAGATTGCCACAGCCTGTTACATTCACATGTCACATCTGACTACTGGAGGGCCTGAAGTCCTGACCAGCTTCATTGAGACCGACAGACGGCCTGATCCGGTAGGATGGTAGGATGGAAGACCAGCGAACGCAAGCATGGGTCTGTGCACGTCATGGATGGAAAGCGCAAACACGACGCCGACCTCTGGATCTGCACGTTGCAGCTGTTGACCATCCCAGTATCGCCCTCACGACTACACGATATTTTAACATTTTTGAGGCGCTGGTGGCACGGCTAAGACGACGTGAAGAGTCTATGCATCGCCACGCCTGCCATGCATTACGCAGCCGTTTGTGCCGCTATCGCTCAAGCTTCACCTCTTCAGGCTGCTCCTACAGCCCGCGGTACGTTCCACCGGCGCAGTGGGTGTGACTGTGAGGCAGCATGAGCGTCAGCGTGTGGTGCCGCAACATCGGCCGACGCCGCGATTCCTCCGCAATTTATTTTCATTCGACCGAGCAGTGAGAGCCAGCGGTCCAGCCTCGAGTGTTCTGTGCTCATCGGCTGGGACTGACCGGAAAGTCTCACATCTCAATCACTCATCAGAAATGGATGTGAAGAGCCTCCGCTCGGCGCAATGCTAAGATCGGAAGCGTGGCCAGAGTCAGGCCCTGACCATCAACTATCAATCCTTCGGCCACCCGCGAGGATGCTCAGCTTCCGAGTTTGTGCAACGGCGCGAACATGCATGAAGCCTGCTCGAGACAGTTTGGCATTTCAATAATTGTTGGCCAACACCAACACTCGTCGATGGGGATGCCTCGCCCGTCGCATTTCGGCCTCGAAGATTCACATCGCGTCTTTCAGCCGCAGTCTGGTGGCTGAAGACATCCGGCTCAGAATTGAGGCCAACAGGTGGCCCCGCGGGATCGAGACGCCTCGCCACAGGACACAGCGCAGATGTGATTGGCAAGGTCAACGAAAATTCGTCTCCACTGCACAACACGCGCAAAGTCTTATCATCGCTGCGACGCGGACGACCCTGGCCCCACCCTCACATGGCAGGCCGTTTTCGGGGCCAACAGCCACTGCACGGGGTAAAGGGCCCTCCAACGCCGCGCGCCATGCCTGCGAGCCTAGAACCAGAGTCCCGGTGATTGGTTATGAGCCGGCGCAAGCGAACAGCCATACACTCGTGCCATGCCGCTTGCCCCAAGCAGAGTCGTCCCGCAGGGCAGATGGGAAACTGTACAACAATTAAATAAGTGGCCGACGAATACGGAGCTGGCCCCGCCGACGCCTGAAGGCGCTGTCTTACCTCCTCAAGTTTAACAAGTGACCTCTCGTGCCATCTCAACCCTCACACCTCCTCTCGCACTCCCAGCAATGAACAGCAGCGTGCGACAATTACCAGTTTCCTCGCGAACAGGGTTCTTTACCAAGGATTCACCTTCAAGACATTGACACTTGGACCTCGGCACTGTTGCCGCACCACACCATGAGTGCGAGGACGCTAACGAACGTGGTCAATGAGCAAACGACAACGCTAAATGCCCTGATATATGGCTATGCAGGCCATTCGCTTGTCACACCTCACGCTGCGCTGCAACAAATTTGGTGGACCGACGAGAGAATAAACGAAAAGGTCACACAAGACTTCGTGGCTTCGCGACTGCAGCCACGAGAACGTGAGCGCCTGACACAGCCCGTGGGCTTCGGCGACCTATCAGACGACACATACATCGAATGGATTATAGAAAAGGCGCGCCGGTTGTTCCTCGTACTGGCCGAGATTGGAGAAGCGGATGGCATTTTCGCCGTGGTCGATCGGTCATGGGACGATAATGACCTGCCGCTTGAGATGGACGACATCGAACAACTGGCGCTCTCGAACAGACGCGACGCACATGCCAGTGCGCGCTTCTACTCCACGCAGTTTACATTTCTGCTCCGGGAACTTCAAAACGGTGTACACATAGACTACGCACCGAATGAAGAAGTGCCTCTGGAGTATGTCATGGGCCTGCCGCCTGCAGCCAGCCTTCAAAACTGGTCGCGTGTGCACCTGCCGAAGAGGCCAAAGGAGGTCTATGTTCGGAGAAAGTTCGCTTTGGGAAACGGCGAGTCGCCGACGGCATTCGAGTCGACCTTTATCATGGATGTTGAGAGCGCTCGAATGGTTGAGCACGAACACATTGCGCCAGTCTGGGCCTCGTACACGGCGAAAGGGACCGGTTACGTTGTGACGAACTTTGTGGGACAACACACCCTTCGATCCTTCATTGACCACCGGGATCCAGCACAGTACAGGAAGCTACCCAAGCCGGAGAGGAGATGGCTCGTCCTGAACTGGATGCACTGCTTAGTAGACGCGATTGCGACAATGCACCAGAATGGATTCTGCCACTCCACGATACGGCCGTCTAATATCGTCATTGATGAGAGCAACACAATCGCATTCAGTGATATTGGCTGCCTGGAGACGTTTCAGCGGGACAAGAGGCCAGACGTGACGGACGCATACATCTACAGCGCACCTGAAACGCAAGTCATGCCTGCATCGTTCGATCCAAGTGCTCCAGCGCCATCTCCCGTCGTAGCAAGCACTCGGCATGCCTCCGTTGCGAGCAAAAGCTCGAACGAATCATCGAGTAGCGGCGGATCCTTGGGGCGAAAGCTCTCGAAAGCTCCTACCAACGACTTCAGCGGGTTCAACTTTGGCTTCCGGAGGACGAAACCGAAGGCAAAACCGCGATCCCGAGTGCATGAGACAGAAAAGGCGGATATCTTCTCATTGGGTTGCGTCTTCTTGGAGATCATCAGCTTTATGTTGAAGAAGAAGCCCCACGAGTTCGTCAAGCATCGTACATCAAAGCAAAGGACGAACACCGGTGGTAGCAAGAGCCGCACAGACTCTTCTTTCCACGCCAACTTGGAAAAGATTGAGAGCTGGATGACTGTGCTCGAGAAGGCGTCGTGCGAGCATGACGACGATGCGTTCCGTGCCATTCCACACATTCTGACGCTGGTCAGGAGTATGCTCAACACGACGCCAAACGCTCGGCCCAATGCTCGCAATGTCCGCGACAAGCTTGTGGAGATCTTGAGCGCTCACACTACCATTCCAGACATCCACTGTGGCGCGCACAATCATGACTTTGGGCGCGCTGGGTCGTCCACTTCTGGCTCCGATCGAGCCTCCAGTGTGACTTCGCTACGGACGATGTCGACGATCAGCTCGGCATCCGACGCAGATACCATTCGACTGTCCACGTCTTCGATGACCCGTATGAACTCCATCGTCAACTCTTACTCGGAACGTATGACTCTGGCTGGGATCTCCGAGGACGACAGCGCTTCGATTCGCACGGTCGAGCCCCCACTACCTACCTCGTACAACCCTACGCCACACCTGCCTCCTTTGGTCAGTGGTCGAACAGCCCTGCCCACGCCAATAAGTGTGCCAAGCTCCCCGCGATCTGCGGAGCGAGCTTCGAGCCCATCAAGACTGAGCTCTGTTCAGAAGAAGTCTTGGAAAGGGCCATTCTTCCGCATGCCCTGAGGTTCCATGGATAACGAGCCAAACCGCAAGCAATGTATGATAAGTAACGCTTTCGCTGCAATCACCTACCATGATCCTTGAATGAGCGTTGAGGATGAGAAGTCAGGCCGCCAGCGTTGCAGCAGGAGCTTCCTCAAAGTGCTGATGCCACGTCACATCCAGCCATGCTGGAGGGAAGCCGCATACCCACGCTATCGAAACGAACGACAGGCTTGGCGCGCCGTCGTCGACAGCCGCGTGATTGAAGATGGAACAGGAAGCTCTCGGGTGAGCGACAGATGCAACAGAGAACAGAGCACGAGCAAGCGCTGAACTATATACCCAAGCTCCTGCTCCTACATACGTGCCTGAGCACCGGCTTGGTAGAAGGCCAGCCTGCTATATCACAGAATGCATGGCTATAGTAATATGATTTTGTGTTGTCCTTCCGTATGCAGGAAGCTCATTACCGCATTGAACGCCAACCTTGGAAACCTTGATTTTGACTGCATGTGCCTGTTGAAGAGTTTGCGGGTAACCCTGATCAGAGTGCGAGTAAGCTCTCGAGTTTCCTTGCACGCGAGTCTGTCAAGAACGGCCGTTGAGATTCCAGAACGAATCCTCAACGCCAGCGCACGCGTCACACCACAGAACATTGTGAGGACGACGTCAAGACACATCAGAGACACCACTTCAATCCATCGGTACTGCGTCATGCCGCGATTCAAGACCAATGCATGCCAATGCAGCTTGCCTACTCACGAGGTCGACGATGTTCGTTCAAGCAAGGGCTTTCAAGCCGGCGCGTGCGGGGGGCCCCAAACTTCCACCAGATCGGCGCCTTGGCCGCTGCTCATTCGGCGCCCTCATCTGACCCCACCAACGTTGCTGCATCACGATGCCAGCCACCTCACTTCTCTCATTCTGACAGGATGACCTGGATTAAACTGCGGGTGGCTGTTGCGATGAGTGGGTGAGCGCAGTCGTCTGCAGGTACCTCGCGCGCGAGACGTCAGCCGCCAGCGACATCCGAGTATAGAAATGCCGCTTCTAAACTCTTTCTTGAAAATATCGGGACTGTCGTGATCGACAAAGGCATGCAGTCACCCCGTTTGGTCCCGCCGCTAACCCAGGCCAAGCTGCCGGCATGCAACCACTACAGGTACCAGGGGCTTGATGTTGTCATAAGTATGCAGATAAAGTACCATAAATACTTGGAAGAGCCCTCACTCACTCCGTGAAAGCGGAGGCCTCTGCACCGGTCGAACCAACACCACAATGCGCGCCCTCAGAGCTTTCTCGACGATATTGGCTTCGGCTTCAATTGTTGCAAGTGCCATCTTACCACGCCAAGGCAACAGTACCGGGTACCAGCTGCAGACAGGACCTCTCGATACGCCCTGGACCGCAGATGTCGGGACAAATCCGTGGCCCGAGCATCCCCGGCCCAGAGTCGAGCGCGCGCAATGGAAGAACCTGAATGGGGTATGGCGCTGGAGGAGCGTGACAGCTGGGCAAGTCGAGTTTCCGCCCACAGGGCAGATCCTTGAGCGTTCAGTGTTGATCCCGTCATGTCTCGAGAGCGCATTGTCTGGTACGCCTGTGTGCTACGTCTACCGAGAACGGGACCCTGACCAGCGGTAGGAATCATGGAGAGAGGACACCTATACAGCTGGTTCCAGACATCATTCGACGTTCCATCAGATTGGCCGACTGGAAATCGTGTGTTGATTAACTTTGGAGCTGTTGACTATGAAGCGACAGTCTTCGTCAACGGCAAAAGAGTAGGCTTCCACAGAGGCGGCTACTTCGAATTTACCTTCGATGTGACCGACTACCTCTCGATGAATGGCACGAACGAGCTGTGAGTCGCCCGCGTGGCGCTGCAATTTCCACGCTGACATTTGATTCACAGACTGGTGCATGTTTTCGACCCGACAGATACCGGAAGGTATCAGATCCCCATCGGCAAGCAGACTCTGACCCGCGGGGGCATGATCTGGTACACGCCCTGTACCGGAATCTGGCAGACTGTGTGGCTGGAGTCAACTCCTGCTGTGTACATCACAAAGCTGGATCTCGCTGCTGGCGCAGACGGCAACGGTATGTGTAATTGTGCCAACATGGGATTGGTAGCTAACCTCTCGTAGTGAACGTGACAGTGCACAGTAGCACGAATAGTTTCAGCACTTATGAGATCACTGTACATGAGCTTGGATCAGACATAGCGAAGGCCACAGCTTTATGTATCAGCGGCAGCCCCTGCATCTTCAAAGTTAGATCCCCAGATCTTTGGACCCCTGACTCACCAACACTCTACAACATCACCGTCACGCATGGAAGCGACTCGATCTCATCTTACTCGGGCTTTAGGACCATCTCAAGGGGAGTGATTGACGGTGTTGAGAGACCGCTCCTTAACGGCAGGTTCGAGTTTTTTTGGAGCCCGCTCGATCAAGGCTTCTGGCCCGATGGGATATACACCCCTCCGACGGTAGAGGCCATGCGCTACGACTTGGAGAAGCTCAAGGAGGTTGGCTTCAATGCCATTCGTAAGCACATCAAGGTCGAGCCGGCCCTGTACTACAAGGCTGCCGATGAGCTGGGTTTCCTGGTCATCCAGGACATGCCCTCTCTGCGCCCAGACCTGCCAGATCCGAACAATTCGTGCGGCTCCGTTCGACTCGAAGGCCCTGACGCGCAGGCAGAGTTCAATAGGCAACTTGGCCTTCTTGTCGAGCAGCTGAAGAGCTACACGAGCATCTTCGCGTGGACCATCTACAACGAAGAGTGGGGCCAGGCTACCAAGCCCCCATTTCCAGAGTTCCCACTCACAGACCTTGTACGCTCTCTCGATCCAACGCGTCTAGTCAATGCAGTGAGTGGCTGGACTGATCACACAGCCGGTGACTTCGACGACAACCACCATTATTCGACACCGCAGTGTGGCTCGCCCTTCTGGTCAGTGCAGGGCTCTGGTCCCTCTGGCTACAACTCGGCGTACGACCCTAGCCGTATCGGCCTGCAGGGCGAGTTTGGCGGCGTTGGACAGCAGCTGCCGTTTGAGCATGCATGGTTCGACGACCTTGCCAGGCAGACAGCGTACGAGTTGACAAACACCACCGAGGAGTGGAACTACCGATGCATCCAGAACATCGTCCAGCTTCGGGAGCAGATTGAGCGGTACGCATGCTCAGGCGGTGTGTGGACGCAGACCACCGATGTGGAAGGTGAAGTCAACGGGTTAATGTCGTATGATCGAAGGATCAATCGTATGGACAAGGGATTGTGGAGCAGTACGATCCAATCGCTTTATGACGCTGCGGCGAAGCGAGGGAACGGGTCTATGGCGATCACGGGACGAGGTGCTGGGCTGGACGGGTTGCAGGAGGTTTTTACATGAGGCAAGCTATAGACATCCAGGGTTTCTGAAGTTTTTGTGGAACGTACTGTAAGTGAATGCCAAATCGACCATGGTTTTTGGACACATTTGCCTTTGTATGCACATGTGACTTTCCTTATCTATTTTGTGTAAAGTGAGCAGCAAAGCAGAGATCCACTTACCGGGCAAGGCTTTCCCAGAAATGTACCATATCCAGTGGCAGAGACGGTTGTGGAGGGTAGGACTGTGCTGTAAGCCCATACTGGAAACAACACATACTATGGACTAGTTTCAATCCTGATGGCCCGACTAATCCTCCAATCCTCACCCAGACTGCCCTCCTTATGCTTCTCCATTTGCATCGCCCGCCACTCTCCCTCCAACATGCCCAACACGACCTGATCCCAGAACCGTCCTTCGTGCCAGAGCGCCTCCCTCTCCCTCCCCTCGACCTTGAACCCCACTTTCTCATAAAATCTCAGCGCACCTGTGTTCCATTCGAAAGCCGTGATCTTCACTCTATGCAGCCCCGCACGGCGAAACGCATAGTACAGCGCCCACTCGATGGCCTCACGCCCATACCCTTTGCCTTGGAACCATGGCAGGATGTCAATTCCAATCTCCGTCGACCTGTGATGTATAGCGTTCGCCGGCAGCTTGCTCAAATGGATCTCCCCAATCGCTGTGCCCCACTAGCTCTTCAGCTCGCCACCCGGCGGGCCGTTGTTGGCCATGTCTTCCTGCTTTTTCGATCTCGGCGTGTCTTTAAGCCAGATCGTTGTACCGAGCAGCGTATCTTCGGCGAGGAACTTCAAGAATTTTTTCGTGCCGCTGAGGGACTGAAGCGAGGTGTTATTGAAGCTGCTGTTCATGAAGCCTGTATGGTCGTCACCCATTGCGGTGAAGAGGGCGAGATCTTCCGGTTGTTGGACCGCGCGCAAGGCGAGGCGGGGTGTGTCAAAGGGTCTGAGCGGATTGGGAATCAGGGAGGGGTCTGGTATGACGGCCATCTTGATGGTCTGTATGGTCCTTGGACCTGTGATCTGTCGAGGCACAGAATCGTTGATTGCGATGTTCGGTCTCTTAGCTGACAGCGGGGAGGCTTGTGATCGACCCCTCTTCGTCCTCCTCTTCTCGATCACTGCAGGGGATGATTTGTGGATGCGGGAGCGTGTAGGCGTTTATAAAGATACAGCAGCTCATCTTCGATCCGCCTTGCGCCTTTTTGGTGCAATACGAGTCATGTGCGTGAAGCCATCGGGCGGGCTGCTAGGTACATGCAGATCCTACGCTCGCTACCGGTACTTGCTGACAGTGTTCCTCGATAAGGTCGCAGCATAGGATCTGACACATTCTACGACCATCAGAGAAGGTGCACTCATGCATCTTCAACATCGTGTACTGTTGAGATACCATTTCTGGACGAAGCGCATCTGCATGTGCGGTGCTGACAAAGAATTCTCGCTCAGGTAATTTATAGCTGGACAAAAGAAGGTGCTTCCTTCCATGCGTCCTGCCATCGAACCTTCTCAGTCTACATCGATGCTGGTCCAAGATTACCTTGGTATTGTACCATGCTTCATTCTGCGTCATGGTGAAGCAGCTCTGCGGAACCATGCTTTCATCACCGAGCTTCACCTACAATTGCCTGATTAGTCCCTAGCGCGCGGAGTTCGGCGATGACATCAGAAAGAACAGTGTGTAGTCAGCCCCATTCAAACGTTTGCAAAGCTACCAAGAACGATAAAGAAGGCCAAGAGTCCATACAAAAGTATGCATACAGTCTTCACACGGCTGTGTTGGTGTTTCACATGTGCACCCAGCGGTGTGCAACCATGTCTGTCCGGAGTGCGCCCCAAGATCTTGAGAAGTATATCTCTGTTGCTCTTTGCAACTGCGATGATTGTCGTTATAAAAAGACTCACAATTCTGGAGAACCCATCTTGGCTCACGATTGCATTCTGAACCTCCACCATGTCTTGTCTGCCTTTGTTCTCATTTGGCCCTTCCAAATCTTCTGCATACAAGCCTTCTGATCGGTCAAAGCCAGACGCACAATGCCTCCCCTCCCGTCCAATGATGCCTGAAACTGCGCATTTGAACGAAGGCGTGTACGACAAGCTGGCACAGGTCTCGGTTTCTCATAGACGCCTAGATTCTTTCGAGTGGGTGTTGACTCAATCCGCCCCAAACACACCACCGACGTCGGACAGCACAAGCTCCAAAGCATTCTCGCCTCCGCCTGGAAGATTCATTACCTCTGCGCCACTGCCAGTACCTGATGAACTTTGGTCATACAGTCAACATGCTAAGGGTGGGAAGCAACAGCAAGGATATTTCGATTGGTGGCCATCTCCAAGTTTGGTCAATTGTAATGGTTATGCCATGATACCAGACGATGAAGAGCACTATGACCGGTATGCTTTAGCCGCACGCCAGTCGAATACAGACTCCTCTAGGTCACGCGCAATTGGGGTACGCACCTGTAAAGAGTCGCGCTCGCACGCCGCACCTGCTCTAGGAGGCAATGACCGACTTCGGCCGTCTCAGAATCTCAGCGCACTCGGGATTGTCTTGCCCGACAGTCCTCCGCCTAATCCACCCATGCCGAAAGTCTCGAAGACGTCGGAACCTCACGTCGCGCCCGGCACCTCTTCTCGCGCGTCACCATCGCGCCTACCAAAGCGTGTCACGTTTTCGCCAGTCATTGACGAGTTGACACTGGCGTCATTCTCAGATCTCAACGAGCAGAGCTCTTCCTCCTGGGGCAGCTATCTTCCATCCTCTTTCCTAGTTGCGAGAGCACCGCTGTCGCGTACGACCTCGTTACCACCGAAACAAGCGAACATAATTGTTCGACCGATCCTAAGGCGCTCGACTTCTTCCGATGCACAACCAACTAGAATCACAGAGATGGTTCAATTGCCACCCAGTGCGGGATGTAAGAACAAAGGGAACGTGACTTCGCCAATGCCAGCCCAGAGACTCTCGGTGTCGCAGTCGCCTATCATTGGAAACCCTCGCAGAGACTCAAGTGATAAGGAAAAAGTTTTTGTGTCACTACTGCACGCCTCACATATTGACGACAGCATGATTTTGCTCTAATGCGCCAAGCAATTGGGAGTAATTAGCCCTCATTCTAGATTGAACTTGTCAAGATTACTCATTGGTCACAATTCCTATTTCGCTTACGTGCACCTTCACAGTATTCCTCGCGAACTTTGAACATCAAGATCTAAATCAATACCAAGCAATCCCAACCCGCTGCTACACCTATCTCCACATGACCGAGTCCTCGTCCGCCATTTCGACCACCCAAAGTGGTCGCTGGTACTTTATCATTTGTGCTTTGTAGTGCGGGCATGTGTTGCAGATCTTCGCTGAGCTATTGACCCAAGCTTCCAGGCACTCGGCGTGAAAAGTGTCTGAGCATGTCACAGGGACAACGCAGCGTTGCGGATACGACTCACCTAGAATAATCACCTCCTGACAAATTATATAGAAGTCATCTGCATCGGGCTCTATTGTTCGCGTGAACTGACCAATGTCGATGCGTGGACCAAATGCTTCCACCTCAATGTCGTCGAGCGGTACCGGCTCATACTCATCCTCGTCATAACCGTACTCAAAGTCCGGATACATTGCATCATACTCCCCACCTGTCATCGTCGGAAGATGTGGGTAGAGATCCTCACACAGCCCGTTATAGATAGAAGGTTGTGGCCGTAGATCGTTGCCAAGGTCATCAATATAAATCACAGGGCTCTCGGCTAGCAGGCGGTATCCGTCATCTTCTGGCCCTGCGTCAAAGGCTTGCTCGAGCGTCTTCTCTCCAGAATTGCCAGTATACTCTATTCAGCGCAGGCCTGGCATTGTAACTGGGGCTATCGACTTTCACAATGCAGAAACATCCGGGATTGGCATAATCGCAAAGAATAGTGCACCCGTGCTGCCATGAATTTCAGTGTACGGTTCAAAACCTGATCAGTGATTGTAGTTCTCATACTTGGTGCTGTGCCCGAGCCCAGAAATTCACCCTGCGTTATAAACCACGGGAGCAGCCCTTACAACGCAGGGTAAATTAGGCAAGCAGTGAAGAGGCATCCAATTCTGGTAAAACGTACATCAATTTCGCAGCGCCGCTAGTATCACAAGAACCTTCTCATCTGCACACCAAATTTATTCGCTCCAGACACTACTGCCGCACCACGTTCTGATAACACCGCCATGGTCTCCGAAGCAGAAATTCAGTACTCATACGACTCGCACACCATAAAGAAGCCATGCTATCGGACCTGGACACAGAAGCCGATCTTATCACCGCATTGTCAACTTATATTCGCGACCTTGTTCAAACTTGGAAAATCAACGGTACTCGTGTTGATCTGATAGTATTTTCACTCGTGCGAGGCTGTATCCAGGATGTGGAGCGTCTTCAGCAGCACGGGATTCGCGTATCACTTTCACACAAAAATGCTGCTGTTGACGCCAGAAATGCCACACAGACTAGCAATATGTGTTGCTGCAGACGTAGCCGCTGTATAGTCGATGGAAACTGCGCTAAGTTGCTCGCTAGCTAGGAGGCGACCATATATACATGCCCTGAGACGTGCTAGTCCAAGGTAGTCAACAGAGATGACGACCAAGGCCTGTCGGACCGACTTGCACCGCAACAATAACGTGTTTTATAAGCGAGTCGTCAATACAAGCGAGTCGTCAGCCCCACCAACCTTGATCACCTCTTCCATCTCAACGTGCAATGGCTCCACGCTACGCTTCTCAAGCGCCTTTAAATGAAGCTGATATTCAGCTTGCTATTAATTCTATCGAAGCCCAGCAAATCAGGTCTGAAAGCCGCGCTGCTGTAGTCTATAATGTCCCTCGTATGACAATGCGCGACCGACGCGCTGGCAAGCCTGCACGACGCGATTGCCAACCCAACTTAAAGAAGCTTACTGAGCTAGAAGAGGAGGTAATTGTAGTCTATATACTTGATCTGGATCAACGTGGTTTTGCGCCTACGTACGCAGCAGTGCGTGATATGGCTAATAAGCTGCTGGCTGCGCGCGGTGTTGGTCACGTCGGCGTCCACTGGCCACGCAACTTTGTTAAGCGATCAGACAAGCTTACAACGCGTTTCAATCGAGCGTACGATAGGCAGAGAGCCTTGTGTGAGGATCCTGCCTTAATCAGCAGCTGGTTTGAGCTTGTAGAGGAGACAAAGGCGAAGTGGGGGATCTGTGATGATGACGTCTACAACTTTGACGAGGCTGGCTTTATGATGGGCAAGATCACGACTCAGCTTGTTGTGACAGGGTCAGAGAGGAGAGGCAGGCCAAAGGCTGTTCAGCCTGGCAATCGCGAGTGGGTGACAGTTATCGCTGCGATCAACGCTGCTGGCTGGACAATCCCACCCTTCCTCATCTTTGCTGGCCAATACCACTTGTCTGCCTGGTACGAGGAGGCAGAGATCCCACGCGACTGGGCGATCGCAGTCAGCGACAACGGCTGGACGAACAACGAGCTTGGAGTTGAGTGGCTGAAGCACTTCGACGCTCACACGAAGACTCGTAGCGTGGGTGCGCGTCGCCTGCTTGTCCTTGATGGCCATGAGAGCCACCACTCTCTTGAATTTCAAGAGCTTTGCAAGGAGAACAATATCTTCACGCTCTGTATGCCGCCTCACTCATCTCATCTGCTGCAGCCGCTTGACGTTGGCTGCTTCTCGCCGTTGAAGCGCGCGTACAGCCGTGAGATTGAGGCTCTGATCCGCCACCACATCAACCACATCACCAAGCTTGAATTCCTGCCAGCCTTTAAGGCAGCCTTTGATCGCACCTTCACGACAGCTAATATCTGCTCAGCCTTTC
>NW_022984780.1:147485-159318 GCF_010094145.1 Didymella exigua CBS 183.55 | reverse complement strand
TCGGCGCGTAAACAGCGCAAGAAAAAGCGACTCCAGAAGCAAGGAGTCTTGACAAAGGGAGCTGGAGAGGATATACTCGCTCAGCGTAAGGCTGATCAGCAGGTTGCCCGTGTAGAGCCTCAAAGTGGAGAGCAAGCAGGCCTCAGCCGCCAGGCTCTTGCGCGCTGCAGCAGGTGTAGAGAGACTGGGCATAACGCAAGAACGTGTAAAAAGGACTTTATAGATCCTGCTTGAACTAGTATATTAATATATATATACTGCCTTACAACGTGGTTGAGTTATACGCTTAAAGAGGTGATTAAAGTTGGTGGGGCTGACGACTCGTTTGTATTGACGACTCGCTTGTAAAACACGTTATATACATTCTGGCCTGTGTCATTCACCCAGAGATCGACATCGACGGATTGAAGGCAGCTTGATACAGGGACCTATTTCATCGTTCACCGAAGTTTGTCAAGTATCAAAAGCAGCATTGTTAGCGAAAGGCTTTCAGTGGCCCAGAGAAATACCTGAGCTTACATGTTTGTCTGGTGAAGTATGACATTGGAAGGTGACAGCTTTGCGCATGTCGTTGAAGCCTTTGGTCGTTGGAGCCTGACAGTGGGGAAGAATGTCTTCACAGCGTCAGTAACGAAGTGCAACAATCATCCTCTGTAGGAAGACGACTTTGCACTAAGAGCCGTCGAAAACCTGGAGTCTTGCTTTTCTCCCATCCCTTTCCAGGCCGGGAGACCTTGACCCACATCTGTTTCCGGCATACCTGTCGTCATTTATTCCAGCAAGCGGACAAGATCCGGATTTCGAGTCAGATTCTCAGTCGCGGTCTCAATCATGTGTTGAAATCTGACGATACTTCCACAGTGATCATTTGTGGACAAGGGGCGATGGGCAGACCGTCGCTGGTCTTTGACCCTGTCCGTCAACCTCAGAAGTTATAACGAGGGGGCAGCTGTCGAGTTTGAGGACGTGCAGTTTGAACATTCAGTAGCACTATCGAAACAAGTAGGTATTACGTGCTTTATTTAAATTATACATTTGGCAGTGTAATGCGGAGTGAACGCAGCGTGTATTGTGCGGGTACCTAACCCGCCCCACCACATGAAAAGCCACAGCTAACTTAAGCTTGAAAATGCTTATCGTCATTAGAAGTCTGCAAATACGAAGTGAGAAAGTCAGCCTTGCGGTCTCTAGCTTAACTTTTTGTTTCACCAGTTGCTATCTACCTATGTGGTAGGGTTAGCCGAGGCACAGACTGCAGGGCTCTTCTCCGCTTGCAAACTTCTTTCTCTCGCTCTCCTTGCTTTCACTGGCACTGCTCCACACTATTGTGCACCACTTGCACAACCCTCGTTGCGCATTCACTGTTCGACCGCACAACGCTACTCTGGACGGCGATGAGAAACCTACGAGAGCCTTTTCGCTGATAGCACGTTGCGAATTGTGGAGAGTTTAGCAACAACACGGAAGATTTCAGCCCGAGATGCCTCGAGAGGACAGAGAATAGCGATGCATTATACCAGTATGACTTGTTAAAATGGCATTCAATGCCATGTTACAGATGTTTCGAATATGAACATCACTGCAGGGTTGCAGGGGTCTTCGAAACAAGCACGGCCCTTCGTCTAATCAAAGACGGGAGTCAGAAGGCAAGCTCTGATCAAGAAAAAACAAGCGCTACGGAGGAAGAGGGTCTGAAACGAAGGACTTCGGGCGTTAAAAACGCCGAGATGAAAGGCACAGCGGCATGTCCTGCTTTATACGGTATCTGCAAACAGATGACACGCTGGAACCACTGAAATGAGCAACCACTGTCAATTCTTTCTTTAACTTTAAGTAGTCTATCTCGCTATCCATCAAGAGTTCACCATCCATTCATTTCAGCTTTCTGTACATCTTCCAACAACATTCGCTTTCTTCATTGACCCGGAGTCCTTCATTTAGATTCATCAACATGCCTTCTTTCCGCCAAATCTTCCCTGTACTCGCTGCCGCTGCCTCTATTGAGGCTGCCATGGGCCCATCCTTCAGTACTGGTCCTGTTGGCTCTGGATCTTGGATCCGGGAGTCCACATCAACACTTGTCTTGCCCAAAACTCCTAGCAATAATGCTGGAGATGCCTCCCTCTGGGTTGGCATGGGTACCTCCAATGGCGATCTGATCCAATCGATTGCCGACGCCTTCCAGTCAACGTCGTCATGGTCAATTTTCGCCTACACCCTCCAGAGCACCGGCAGCAACTCTCAGATGCCCGTTCAGACTGATGGCACTAATGCTGTCGCGGCCGAGAAAGTCACTATGCACTGTAAGTAGTTAAATGTCAAAGTGACAAAACACATCTGACATCATTGAAGACAAATTCGACGACGCCACTGGCAACTACACCCAATATGTCTCTATCAACGACAAGCAGGTCGCCACCCTTAGTACCAGCGATGGTCACGCTGCGGGCTGGGGTAGCGCCGTCGAGTGTGCCGAGGACAACTGCGGTACTATGCCCGCTCACAAGTGGATCAACACGGTCATAACCCTCGACACGGCCGACCCCAACTACGACCAGACTATGGGCAAGGGTGAGGGCGTCACCGGCGAGATGTCCACCGACGATGGTGGCATCACCTGGAAGGTCACTGATATCAATATCCCCGAGTACACCTTCGGCCAGTAGATGCTGCATTGGTCGCCGACCGATGGCACAGAAGTGGTCCGCTGTGCAGGATAGCGATAATTTTTTATGGCCTTGAAGGCTGCTCGATCCAATGTATCATACTCGAACCTTTTCGTGTATTGCGATATCCTCTTCTAAACATTGCCAAACTATTCTTAATTTGCAACACTGCATTGACTAGACAGGATCTGATACACGTAGAACACGATGTCAAAATTTCTTCCGAGCCTGTTGTTCGCTACTTTTAGCAATATGCGCAGCCTTGGGCAACGACAGGCTTTACCTACAGCAGTAGGTATGTACCGTGGCCGTGCGGCCGATGAGCCAGTTCAGCCGATGAGCCACCCCAACGAGATATTAGCAATAGAAAAATGAAGCTGTAGAGCCACACTCAAAAGCTATTATCCTGAGAAAAGTTGGTGTATTGCTATACAGAGCCTTGCGCTTCAATTGTGCTATTTATATTTGGCTGGTAACCACAAGTTGCGGCCTCTCGCAGTGATTTTGGGTGGGGAAGACGCAGCTAGCAGTGCAGCGTCAACACGACTTTGAGCAGCCACAACACAACAACACTTTGTTAGATTTTTTGCAGCACTTTGTGAGACTTTTTGCTTACGCTTGTTAAGTGTATTGTGAGATTTTTAAGCAATTAGAGCGTTGTGTTGCTGCTTTTTGAGCGCTTGTTCAGCAGCCAGCACTTCAGCTTGTGCTTTCTTCGCCTTGCAACGCTCCTCAGCAGCACACTGTTGAGCGAACTTTGCCTCCTCTTGCTGCTGCTTTTTGTAAGCTGCTGCTGCCACCTTTGCCTTTCTATTACGAGATTTTTGGAGTTGTAGCTGCGCAGATTTATTGAGTTCTGCAGCTTTGCGCGCGCGGTTGCAGGCAAGCTTCCTAGGACTGTAGAAGACAGCGCCGCTGTGCCAGTTGTTGCTGTCTTGTGTAGTTAGTGTTGTCCGCTGCGTTGGGCGCTTCTTAATGACGTTAAGCTCGTGTTGTAGCTCCTTGTTTCAAGTGCGAAGAAGCTCGTTGTTGACCTGTAGCAAGTGGAGGCTCTGCAACAGCCGCTTGGCTTCAATTCTGGCCTTGTCAGCAACTGCAGCATCAAAAATTTTGCGCAGCTCAGGCCAGCTATCGCCGTCGCCATGCTCTCCAATTTCTGCGTCTTTGTCTTGTTGTGGTGGGTGGTTGTTGAAGCATTTTAGTACAGCGTCTGCATCCATCAGCCACACGCCTGTAGCTTGAAAACTCTTTAATATAAGCTCTAAAGTCATTGTAGCGCTCCACGCTAGCTAAAAGTTACTGTAGAAGTCAGGTTTTGTGATCCTTATAAGGCCTTAGGTTTGTTAGAGGTAGTGGGTAAGCTTCTTAGTGTAGTGCCTTGAAAGTAGCGTAAAGAGGACAACATTAAGCAGCTGCAAACTGTGAGTTAAATAAGGTGGAAAGACTATAAGGAGGATGCGTTTGGCGTCACAATACTCTAGAAATTTAGGCGTGAGGTGGCTGCTGTAGCTGTCAAGGATCAGAAGCTGCTATTGACAGCAAGCTTTAGCTGCTGTATAGCAATTAAACGCCTGCTGAAGCCAGGCAAGCCCTAAGTCATTGTTTAACTATCCTGTTGCTAAGTAGGAGATAAAAATCTAGTATTGTTTAGTAACAAGGTTGTTAACCTAGGTTAATTAAATCCTAGAGGTGCCCTAGTAGATAAGAGTGGGTGGTAATGCCTCTCTAGAAGCGCATACGCAAGCCAGCAGCGTCACCTATTCTCTGTTGCCATCTCTAAGCACTATAGTGCACTCTTTTAACTCCTAAATTGCCTTAGAGACTATCCTTTTAGTGTGACTATTGATACTAACAAAGAAGCCTTTCTTATCCATAACGTAGGTGTAGGGCGATTCGCCCACCAGGGCGAGTCGCCCACTTTTGCCAAGACCCTTGTAACGACTATGCACGAACACGACACGTGGCATAGCGCTCATAGCAGCTAGAGGCAAAGCTAGTTGGCTAGCACTATTATTGTCTATATATATTATACTACGCAACGAATACTTGCTTAAGTATTCTTGTGCTTACCTTTTGGTATAGGCAGAGAAGTCACGTAGTATTGATTTCGAGGGCATGGCGCCTACTCTGTTACAACCCTCCCCCATCAAACCCTATTATGGCCTAAAACACCACAAACTAGCGCTGCACAAGGCAAAACAAGCTGTAATATTACTTAGAGACCTCTCTAATATTATTCTTGCACGTTCGCGCGTTGTGTCCACCCTCTCTGCACTGTCTACAGTGTTGTTAGGATAGTTCACCTCCTTCAGCGCGCACTAGCTTCTTTCCCCTCTTTCTATTACTACGCGCTCTAAACTCCTTTAGAGCAGTTAACCACTAGCCCTCTTTAACTGCAAGGCTTCCCTTAGCTTAAATACGCTTTCTTTTGTGCAATTTACGTTGTGTAGTGGCCTTAGCAGCTGCTTTAAGTTACAGATTTGTTTTTGTGCAAGTGTAAGCTTATGTAACAGGATAGCTCCCCCCTTTGTATATTGCTTAATTGCGCTTAGAACAGAAGTAGGTAAGCTACCCTGCTCCCTCTTATATTTGTCTTAAATTAGAGCTAATTACAACTTAAATTCTAGGGTATTGCTTAGGGTTTGCAACTGCTAGGGCTTGTTATTTGTAGGGAGTAGTAGTGATAGAGTGCGTAGCTTCACATTAAGGGTTAATATAACCCTTTCTAGGTTAAAAGGGACTAATCTAGCCCCTTAGAACCCTCCCTAGATGTTGCTAGGGGTTATAGCTTTCTTGTAAGCTGCTTTAAAGCATAGCAGGAACTCCTACTTTATAATGTAGTTAATCTAGTTATAAATAAGCTTATTAACCTTATCCCTATACGCCTTCTTTAGAGGGCTAAAACAACCCACGTTAAGTGGCTGCAGGAGGTGCGATAAGTGCGCAGGCATATATAGAGCTATAATCTTGTGATCCTTGCAGTATTGCTGGAATTCTGTAGAGTTGTGGCTCTTATAACTATTAACAATTAGTATAACGTGAGTGCATAGCGAGTGCGCCGGATAAGCGAGCGCGCCACCCCAACAAGCTATTAGGCCTTCTACACGCAATTGCTCAACACCACAACGTTATACTATAGGCAACAGTATATATTCTTAATTGCTAACATCTACTACATCTTTTTTACACATACGCAAGTTGTGCCCTGTCTTACTACAGCACTTGCAGTGCCTTTTGCCCTGCTTGCCTGCACCTATTTAGGCCCTACTCTTACGCGTTTCCCTCTCTACCTGCGCCCTAATATTACATTAGGCTATTAAATCCTCTACCTATTCCTTTAAAAGGTCTCTACCCTTCTAGATCTACTTTCTTTTGCGTGATTTACGCTTAGAAGCAGCCTTGTTTAACGCTTTAAGCTGCAGCACTTAGGCTGCTAATAACATCTGCCTATGCAGTAGCATTACAGTGCCTCTCTGCAGCTAATTAACAATCTCTACTATTAGAGTTAGTAACAATCCTTAGTGCTTTTAAATATAATTGCGAAGCAGCATTAATTAAGACTCTATCTTATTAGTGTTAGTAGGTGTCTTAGGGTTCTATTAGGTCCCCCCTAGTAGAGGTAGTGTTAGCGTCTAAAGCTTAATATTAAGCTTTAATAGCACTACTAATAGATTATTAGGCACTAAGCTAGTTGCCTTAAAGCTTAATGTGATATTTGCCTTTAAGAACACCTTCTTAAAAACCTTTGTAAATATTGTAATAAAGGCCTTCTTATTAATTTAGCTAATATAGTCTGTTGCCAAGACTCTAATCTCTTTGCTATACTCCTGCTTTAAGGGGGCAAAACAGCCCACATTAAGCGGCTGCAGGATGTGCGATAAGTGTGGGGGCATACATAGGGTAATTATCTTGTTCTCCTTGCAAAGATTCTAGAAGGCAAGCAACTTGTGGCTTTCGTGGCTGTTGATTATTAGCAGCACATAGCTACCCACCCTCTAGCCCTTAATCTGCTTAATAAAGTGCCTTAACTAGGCTACACTAATATTATTTGTAGTCTAGCTATTATTGCTAACCCTAATGCGCTATTGTAGCCTTAAATTAGGGTACTAGGACGCGTTATAGTTCTTTGCTTTAAAGATAAGGTAGGGCACAATTGCCTAGCCTATTGCGTTAATTGCAGCAATAAAAGTCACCTACTTACAGTCCCCCTATTACAACCTAATAGGCTTAGTACATCTTTCTAATACAGTGACTACTTTAACATAGTTTCTAATACCTATAGTAAAGCTAGTCTTGTTAAAGTTGTAGGTATCTTTATCTAGGATACTGTACTTAGCCTTAACATTATGTACAAGGTTAAACTAAGGCCTAATAACCTCTAGATTACTACACAAGACTCTCTAGCAATCCCTCTATTAAGTTATATGCAATTTAAGTCTAGGTTTATGTTTAACAAAGTTTAAAGCCTATTATAGGCTAATAGGCTTTGCGCCGCGTGCAGCACGCAGTTAATTAGCTATATCTTCAACACAATAAAGCATTAGGGCAAATCCTTAGGAATCTAGCTTCCTAATATACTACACAAGCGTCCTCTCTTCTGTCTTTTACAGGTTTGCTAATTTAGGGTAGGTATTACGTGTTAACTGTGTCCTAGCGTGTTAACAGTTAATTAACCTTTAGGATACATTATAGATAATAGCTGTGTGTTACACACTTAATTTTTACAGCTCTTTAATTACTTAAAGGGTAAGCTTAATCCTCTCCTCTTTTAAAAGTAGTTTGAAATTAGGTTGTTAAGATATTGAGGTTTGAGGTGGTAGAGCCCCAATGGCTTGTTGTGTAACGACGCAGGCAAGAAGAGAGATATCCGGAATAGGTGTGAATCCGCTACGAGGCATATAGGAGTGCTGGGATGATAAGAACACCAGGATATATTCTCTACACCTATAGGTCTTGTACAAAAGGATACAGAAAAACTACTCTACAATGCTACAGTTCCTTGCTCCTTATATATAAGGGTTTAGTGGCAGTTTAGTGTAAGCTTATGCTATGTAACAAGGGCCATAGTCATAAGTCACTAGAACTGTATCCTAGTAGTATTAGGTTACTATTTGTAGAGCGTTGTTACACTACCCCCCTCCTTGTAGACAGATAGTCCTATATCTGTGACTTAGGTTTGAAACAGAACGTATGCAGAGGTGGCAAGTAAAAAAGAATTAGCAGTAGGTAACATAAACCTACTTTTACTTTGTGTTGTTATATATTCTATTATTATGGCAACACAACTAAGTATACTAACAGAGAGGTTCTTCTAGTTTCTGTTTTATCTTAAGTAAACAGAACACCTCTGCGTACGTATATTAGACTGACTTAGCTATACGTCTAACCTTTAACAAGTTGTAACACATCATGCTAATCCCTGTACCACCTAGGGCGCTTCTAGAGGCTTACAGAGTTATCTATATTTGTTTAGTCTAGGCTACTGCTTGCAGCTAATTTGTTAACTTCAAGTTTTTGTTAATAAGCTCTAAGAAGTGTGTGTACTGCACTTTTTAAAACAAGAAGTGTGTTCTAGTACAAATCTAATACTAGCCATTGCCTAGTTATATATTAACAGATTCTAGCTTCCTACTTATGTGGAAAGCGAATTCTCTGTCTTTTGGCAGGCCCTTAGACAGTACGAGGTCGCGCTCGGCAGCGACGTGATTCATGACCGTCACATCACGGAGGCTAGGGTCCGGGCTGCCGCCTTCGCGCTGGCGAGCTGTGTGCAGGTAGCGACTGCCCAGCTCAAGAGCGTGTTGGTGGTGGACGTGCTACTAGCGGACTACTATCGGGTAGTGGAGGAGAATCAGGTCCTTCAGGTTCAGATGGCTGATCTGGCGGCGGCTGTTAAGAAGGTGGCAGGAGCTTAGGTAGAGCTAACAAAGGCTTTGCAGGGCCTTATGGAAGGAGGGAGTTAAGGTAGAAAAAGACAATAAGGTGGACAGGGCAGTTGTCTAAGTAGTAGAAGGGGGAATAGATATAATAGTAGTTTAGGAGGAGCAGTTAGGGCAGAGTTAGACAGCAAGCTGTCTGACGTGCCTTATAAATTTTTAGGTAACAAGATAGACCTGCTGTAAGGCCTAAGGTAGGTTCTAAAATTAGCTAGTTTGTACCTGTAGATAGTGTATTATAACAAACTGTGTTTATTCTCCCTTACTTTGTTATCCTTTAGATGTGACATGTCTTCTAATCCTTTCTCCCACACGTTAATCTATTTTTCTAAGCCTCTTAGAGGTCCTAGCTAATTTAGGTATTGTTTGTGGAACGCTCTTAACTTGTGGGGGGCGCCCATAAAGTTGGAGGCGTTATACTAAGTAGGGTCCTAATTGTGGCCTACCTACTTAACCTAATACTTCAGGGTTGCGCGATAGAGCTTGCTGGCTAGGATTTCTTCCACTTCCCACTCTTCAACGCCTTAGATAGGGATACCTAAGGGTTTTAGCACTTCTTATCCTAGGAGTAGGTCCTAGGGGTCTTTGCACAATATATTTAGGGTAAATATATTATAGATGTAAGATCCCTTAGGTAAGTTAAGTTAGTATAAATATCCTACCTATTCTAGTACTTAAAATAGACCTTCCTACAGGTTAGATAGCTTTCTGCTAGGGCGTGGGTTTAACAGGTTCTTAGTGCTTAGATAGACTATATTACTAACCTTCTAATTAACTAGTTAATAATGCTTATTAACTGCAGTCTGTATTTAGAGTTAAGCCTGTTCTATATTCTTCTTAGCTGTGGCCTAGGCGTTATGTATGCGAGTGGCTAGGGCTAAGGCATCCTTACAGTTTATAGCTTCTAGTCCTTTTCCTTTTACTAGTTAGTTGTTCTAGAACTAGCTCTGCTTTAGTTTAGAACTAAAAAGGACCTAATACAGGGCTATACTAATTGTTAAGTAGGGTAGAGTTATTTAGGCTTAGTTAATTATAGGCAGTAGATTGCTCTAGTTATCCTAGTAGTAGGATATAAACAGGCGCAATCTCTAGTTAATATACTTGTTTATAATTTTAGTTTAACTATCTGTTTCCTTGTAATAGGTAGTTAACAGTTTAACCTTCACACTAATAATATTATAGAAGGCAGACTAGAAAGTAGATATAAATTGTAGACCATAGTCTAATATAATAGATTCTAGGGTGTAGCTAAATTAGTACACCTATTAGATAAATAGGTTAGCTATACCTTAGGTGTTTATATTCTTGTAATATAGTATTATAATTGCTTATTTAGACAGGCAGTTAATAATTACTATAATCTAGTTATAACTAGCTTTATCTAGTAGAAAATCCTTAAAGTCTATATAAAGATATTACATAGGTTAGTCTAGGATAGGTAAAGAGTAGAGGTAACCTTAGAGTTAGGTCTGCTTTAGATGTCCTCTTTAGCATAGAATGTAGTTACAAATATAATATTAATAAGAAGTTTCTATACCTTTCTAGTAATATTTCTTAGATAATAACTAATAAGTCTTCTTTACACTTAGATGCGCAGATAATACTTAGTTGTAGACCTCCTAGATTAACTATGTATAGCGTGCTGCTGGCGGTGGGCTTTCGCGACAGACAGTGGCATGTTGTAAGTGAAGGAAGTCTTTCGCAGAGCTGCGCTCAGCCCGGTGGCTCATGGGTGGCGAGCTGGTAAACGTGGATGGGACGGCGCCGGCATCGCGCAGACTGCGTTCTTGGCGGCTTGCGAGAGATGGAGGTGCCAAATACGATGAGAGAGACGAGGTTTACTCGGAGTGGCCCGTGCAGACGATCGAGCCTGGGGCGGGAAGAGGAGGAGACGGTGACGCGCCATGGTCGGAGCGAAGGGAGCAGCTGCGTATGCTCTGGCGACGGGCGACAGTGGCCAAAGAGCGGTAGAGACAGCAGCGGCGAAGGCGGAGGCTGTATGGGATCGTCTTCTCGGGTGCGGCGAGGATGCGACGTCGGGCGAGGGCGACTACGCGGTGGGATGCTTGGTACCCAACTCGCTCGCTGCACTGTAGGCGCTGGAGAAGACCACGAGCGGGAGCCTGTGCAGAGCACCGCCGCCCCCTGACGACTGCAAGGGCCATATTTGTTAACGAGCCTGCTCTTCACCTTCTTGTCGACGCTGTGTCAGACTGTTAGTCTTGGTGAACGCCAGGACCCACCAACACTGGTGTACACATTTGCGTTGTCGCACGCCGCAGCCGCGTGCTCGCTGCTCTCCCCAGACACAGCTTCTGTCCCGCCCTTGGACACAATGGGTGGCCGCACGAGTACTACACACAGCTGCGTTGATAGAAGACGCAGCAGCGCAGAGGCGCGCAGACAGCGATTGTCCATGCATCTCCCGCGACTATCGAGCTCGAGCCCGCCTACTCGTCCAGCCCGCTCGTCCAGCCCGCTCGAGACGCTCCCGACGCCTGCGCTCGCGAATTGCGAGACGACGCCTACATGGCTCTTGATCTGTAAGCGAAAGCGCTCTCCGACGAACAAACAAAGCTGCCGACACAGCCAGAGACGCGACCTAGAGAGCATACGAGACCGGCCAGTCAACATACGCTCTTCCTACCTCGGCAGACTGTTCGCCCGCACGCCAGGATCTGGTTAAAGGATCAGTCATCACGTAACACACAGTGAGAGCCAGTTCAAGCAAGCAGACGCAAACAAAGAGAGAAGGTGACTGAGCGACGACCTGACAAGAAGCGACCAAGCGACAACCTGACAAGAAGCGACCAAGCGACAACCCCGACAAGAAGCAACGCGTCACTTGCTACCTGGAGGCTGATGCCTCCTCTAAGCTGCAGTGATCGCTGTTTAGTGTTGAGTAGATATAGAAGGACCTAGTCCGCAGCATCTTGGTGGCGGATGCCTGGATTGGTGAGGAACCTGGCAAGCCTTGATGTGGCGAACGCAATGTCAGCTTGTGTGGTGACCGCAGCGAACAGCAGTGATCCAATTTTGCGTTGATACTTGTTAATTTCTGCTAGCGCTGCTAGTCCGCTCCTTAGCTGTAGTTTAGTTGTTGCTATTAGAGTGTTATGTTGTATAGTTGTGTCCTTACATCGGGAAAAGTTTTTCGAAATCCGGCCTAGACCGGCCGTTGCTGACAGTCGTGGCATGGTCGTGCAACGGCCGTTCAACGGCCCCAACGGC
>NW_022984780.1:145467-147339 GCF_010094145.1 Didymella exigua CBS 183.55 | reverse complement strand
GCAGCTGCAGCTGCGCCCGCACACAACATAGCAGCTGCAACAGCATACAGCATAGCACCTGCTGACCAACACACACACACATACACACACACAGCGGCAGCGCAACAGGAGCTTGCAGAGCAGGCAGGTCTGGGCGTAAAATTCTTGGTTTACCTACTATTCTTGAATAATATTCTTATATTTTCTAACATTCAGGCTGCTAGAGCCCTAGCAAAGAATCTTAATTTAGTGTCTTAGCAAGGAATATTAAGCTTAAAACCTTCTACGCTTAATAACTATTCTATTACTAGGCCTAACGTACTCCACAAGCGAGCTGGCCACCCAAGCGAGCTGGCCACTTTTGCCAAGACCACACCAATACTGCACCTACTTTGCAACATTACAGCACACAACTATAATATATTATACTACACAGTATACTAAACTAGTCTGTAGTACTCTGTGTATCTTTACTGTATGTTCGCGCGTTGTGCCCTGTCTTGCTACATGTGCTACAGCGCCTTAGAGACTGAGTGCTCCTATTAACACGCGACCTCTTCTTTGCCTTCTTCCCATCACTACAGGCCTTAAACTCCTTTAGAGTAGTCAGCTGCACTCCCTCAGCAAAGACTAGAGTCCCCTCTCACTGTAATTGCTTCCTTTTGTGTGATTTACGATGTGTGGCAGCCTTGTTGGCTGCCTGTAGGTCAGCAACCTAGTTGCGCACTAAAACTAGTGAATGCGCTATCAGCTCTGCGCCTTTAGTAAGCTAATTAAGAGCGTTAACTATAGATGTTGGCGAGCTATTAGCGTGTCTCTAAATCCTCTCTCAAATTAGCTTTGATTGAGACCTAAATTCTAGGGTGTTGCTTAGTGTTTTAGACTCCCACGTACTGTTGTCCACAGTAGGTGGCGTTGGCGTGCGCAGCTGTACTTTAAGCTTCAATAGCACAGCCTCTAGGTCAAGTAGGACTAGGCCAGCACCTCTGAATCCCCCCTAGATGTTGCTCTCTGTGATTAAGGCGTCAAAAGCCGCTTTGAAGCACGGCAAGAACTCAAGTTTGGTGATGCGAGTAATCTTGCTGCGCATCAGCCGCTTGGCTTGGCGGCCATAGGCCTTCTTCAATGGGGCAAAACAGCCTACGTCAAGTGGCTGCAGTAGGTGCGACGAGTGTGGAGGCATACACAGGGTAATAATCTTGTGTTCCTCGCAGTACTGGTGGAATTCGACTGAGTTGTGGCTCTCGTGGCCGTCCAGAATAAGCAGCTGATGGCTGCTAACAGTGCGCGCCTTTGTGTGCTTATTAAAGTGCTTCAACCACTTAACTCTAAGCTTGTTGTTGGTCTAGCTGTTGTTAGAGACATTAAGAACCTAGTTGTTAGGTATACTAGGCTCCTTGTACTAGGCAGAGAGGTGGTGCTTGCTAGAGAAGATAATGAAGGGTGGGATAGACCAGCCCTTCGCGCAGATGCCTTAGATAATACTAGTCCACTCTCAGTCGCCCTGCTGCACTGCCTTTGGTCTCCCTTGACGCTCAGAGCCTGTGACAACAGCTCCTGTTGATATAACGCCTATTATAAAGCCAGACTTATTAAAGTTGTGGGTGTCTTTATCTTGTATACTATACTTAGCTTTAGTATTCTCTACTAGTTAGAACTAGTCCCTAATCACCTTAGGATCCTCACACAGAGCTCTCTTATAGTCATACTTGTGATTGAATTTGACTTTGAGCTCTGGCCGACGTTTTACAAAGTTGGCAGCCCAGTTCTTGCCAACGTAGGGCTGGTGGCGCTCAGCAAGCAGAGAATTGGCCATATCCTCCACATCAGCAAGCCGGGGTGGGTATCCTCGCTCGTCTAGCTTCAATACATGCTGGACAATCACCTCCTCCT
>NW_022984780.1:11444-144103 GCF_010094145.1 Didymella exigua CBS 183.55 | reverse complement strand
TGGCTAGACATTGAATGCACATTGAATGGCTGTTGTAGGCCTACAAGTCCTACTGTTGCCCACAGTACAATGCCACGATTTCCCGATTTCGACAATGGAAAAACTTTTCCCGATGTAATTTTGTCTAAGTACGCTGCCTGAGATAGGTAGATTTTCTTGCTTGCTTAGTCTTGTATAATCTCTATACTAAGGAACTACTGTAGGTTGTGCCCTCCTGTGCATGTAACGACGCAGGCAAGAAGAGAGATATCTAGAATAGGTGTGAATCCGCTACAAGGCATATAGGAGTGCTAGGATGATAAGAACACTAGGATATATTCTCTACACCTATAGGTCTTGTACAGAAGGATACAGAAAAACTACTCTATAATACTACAGTTCCTTGCTCCTTATATATAAGGGTTTAGTAGCAGTTTAGTGTAAGCTTATGCTATGTAACAAGGGCTATAGTTATAAGTTACTAGAACTATATCCTAGTAGTATTAGGTCACTGTTTATAGAGTGTTGTTACACTACCCCCCTCCTTATAGACAGATAGTCCTATATCTATAACTTAGGTTTAAAACAGAACGTATACAGACATAGCAAGTGAAAGGGAATTAGCAGTAGGTAATATAAACCTACTTTCACTTTGTGTTGTTATATACTCTGTTATTGTAGCAACATAACTAAGTATACTAATAGAGAGGTTCTTTAAGTTTCTATTTTGTCTTAAGCAAACAGAATACCTCTGTGTATGTATATTAGACTAACTTAGTTATACATCTAACCTTTAATAAGTTGTAATATTTATGCTAATCCCTGTTCTACCTAGCGCGCTTCTAGAGGCCTATAGAGTTATCTATATTTATTTAGTCTAGGCTACTGCTTACAGCAAATTTGTTAACTTTAAGTTTTTGTTAATAAGCTCTAAGAAGTGTGCGTCCTACACTTTTTAAAACAAGAAGTGTGTTCTAGTACAAATCTAATACTAGCCCTTGCCTAGTTATACATTAACAGATTCTAGCTTCCTACTTATGTAGAAAACAAATTCTCTGTCTTTTAGCAGGCCCTCAGACAGTACGAGGTCGCGCTCGGCAGCAACGTGATTCATGACTGTCACATCACGGAGGCTAGGGTCCGGGCTGCCGCCTTCGCGCTGGCAAGCTGTATGCAGGTAGCGACTGCCCAGCTCAAGAGCGTGTTGGTGGTGGACATGCTACTAGCGGAATACTATCAGGTAGTGGAGGAGAATTAGGTCCTTCAGGTTTAGATAGCTAATCTAGCAGTGGCTGTTAAGAAGATAGTAGGAGCTTAGGTAGAGCTAACAAAAGCTTTGCAGGGCCTTGTAGAAGGAGGGAGTTAGGGTAGAAAAGGATAATAAGGTGGACAGGGTAGTTGTCTAAGTAGTGGAAGAGGTAATAGATATAATAGTAGTTTAGGAGGAGTAGTTAGGGTAGAGTTAGAAAGTAAGCTGTCTAACATGCCTTATAAATTATTAGGTAATAAGATAGACCTGCTTTAAGGCCTAAGGTAGGTTCTAAAACTAGCTAGTTTGTACCTATAGATAGCGTACTATAATAAACTATATTTATTCTCCCTTACTTTATTATCCTTTAGCTACAACATGTCTTCTATTCCTTTCTCCTACGTGTTAATCTATTTTTCTAGACCTCTTATAGGTCCTAGCTAATTTAGGTATTGTTTATAGAACGCTATTAACTTATAGGGGGCGCCTATAAAGTTAGAGGCGTTATACTAAGTAGGGTCATAATTATAGGCTACCTACTTAACCTAATACTTTATAGTTGCGCAATAGAGCTTGGTAGCTAGGATTTCTTCTACTTCCTACTCTTTAACGCCTTAGATAGGGATACCTAAGGGTTTTAGTGCTTCTTATCCTAGGAGTAGGTCCTAGGGGTCTTTGCACAACATATTTAGGGTAAACATATTATAGATGCAAGATCTCTTAGGTAAGTTAAGTTAGTATAAATGTCCTACCTATTCTAGTACTTAAAATAGACCTTCCTACAGGTTAGATAAGTTTTAGCTAGGGCGCAGGTTTAATAGGTTCTTAGTGCTTAGATAAACTATATTGCTAACCTTCTAATTAACTAGTTAACAATGCTTATTAACTATAGTCTGTTTTAGAGTTAAGCCTGTTCTATATTCTTCTTAGCTGTGGCCTAGGTGTCATGTATGCAAGTGGCTAGGGCTAAGGCTTCCTTACAGTGTATAGCTTCTAGTCCTCTTCCTTTTACTAGTTAGTTGTTCTAGAACTAAAAAGGACCTAATATAGGGCTATACTAATTACTAAGTAGGGTAGGGTTATTTAGGCTTAATTAATTATAGGCAGTAGATTGCTCTAGTTATCCTAGTAGTAGGATATAAATAGGCGCAATCTCTTGTTGTCACGGAGCCTGTGGGACTATACTTAGGTGATCGAAAGTATTTGATCAGTGGCTATCTATCCTATCACGAAAGTAAGGTTTATATACATAGGAAATATGTGTGGATCACATGATCCGAGATAAGCGAGCAGTTGGCCAATTATCCAGTAGCTCATCAACAAAGAATGGATGAAACGAGCTTCTGGTTTAGACCCAGAGGTGCTCGTCCTGGTTTATCCGGGCCGGCAAGCTCCACACCCTCAATTGAGGTGCTTGATTGTGTGACACTTGTTAATATACTTATTTATAATTTTAGTTTAACTATCTATTTCCTTATAGTAGGCAGTTAATAGTTTAACCTTTACACTAATAATATTATAGAAGGTAGACTAGAAAGTAGATATAAATTGTAGACTATAGTCTAATATAATAGATTCTAGTATATGTCTAAATTAGTACACCTATTAGATAAATAGGTTAGCTATACCTTAGGTGTTTATATTCTTATAATAACATACTCTATCACCAAGCTAGTTATATCACCAAACTAGTCAAAATCTCTTAGCGCGCCCAACTTATGCTGCAGCAACTTGAATTACTTGCTATTAAACAGTGATCTAGTGTACTGCGTGCTTTTATTAGATTCAGAATCTTCTTCTGTATCTTTCTAACACGTTCAAGCGTTGTGCCCTAAGCCTCTACAGTTTCTACAGCGCTGTTAGGCTAACTAGGTCCTTTCTTAAGTACCTGCACTATAAGTCTTCTTTAATAGCTAAGCTGCTACAGACACCTTAGCAGCTACCTGTAATGCTGCTGGGCTATACTCAAGTGTGCTGCTATGCTGAATTTGCATTTGCTTGCACAACTTTCTCCTAGTCATAACTACTAATTACTCTTTAAGCTTAGTAATGCAAGCAGCTTACAGCGCGTTTTAGTGTAGTATTAATTCACCACCTTTAATAAGCTAAGAGAAGCCAGCCTAGGCTGTAACTAGTAACTAAGTAAAGGAGTTATGTACAAGCTTTAACTAAGACCTAAACTTGTGTGTATTGCTTAGAGTCCTTAACTGCCACAGTGTCTCTGGTAGAGGGGGTGCTAGTAGGGTACAGTGTCGCACCTTAAGGCGATCTAACACTACCTGCGCGTTAGTAGGGACTAGCCCTAATGCCTTAAAGGCCTTCTAACAGTTAGCCTTTGTAAACACGTTAAGAAACGCGTCTCTAAAGGCTAGAAGGAAGCCTTCCTTGTTAATATAGAAGACGTGTTAGCGTGCTAAGTCCTAGATGTGTTGGGAGTACTTGCGCTTCAACAGCAAGAAACAGACCACGTTAAGTAGCTAGAGGATGTGTAACAAGTAAGCTAGCATACAGAGAGTAAGGATCTTGTTATCTAGGCAATAGTTCTTAAAATCCTAGTTAAGATGGCTCTTATAGCCGTCTAAGATAAGTAGCCTGTATCCCCCTATCTAACGCGCTCTTGTATGCGCGTTAAAGTGCTTTAACCACTTAAGGCTAAGCGCGTTGTTTGTCTAGCTGTTCTTAGAGACAGAGAGCTTCTAATTGTGTGGTATATCTGTCTCCTTGTACCAGGCAGAGATGTGGATGCGTCCTTTGTAGATGATGAAAGGCGGGGTCGCATATCTAGCAGCGCAGATGCTCTGTATAACTGTAACCCACTCCTAATTGCCTGGCTGAACAAGCTCAGGTTGAGCGCGTCTCTCAGCGCCTGTGACAACCTTCATTAACCCTATCACGCCTATCTAGAACCTAGTCTTATTAAAGTTGTGCATGTTATTGTTGTAGATGCTATACTTAGCCTTAGTACCCTCTACTAGCATAAACTACGTGTTAATTACCTTAGGATCTTCCTATAGTATCCTCTGTCTGTCCTTTGCTTAGTTAAACGCTATCTTAAGCTAATCTAAACGTGTTACAAATCTTATAGCCTAGAGTTTACTAACAGGCTCCCTACTACACACACCTAATAGTTTATTAGCTATATCTGCCACCTAGGCTGGCGGAATGGGTATACTCCAACGTCCTTCGTGGGTACCCCCCAAAACTTTGTCAATAATACATGGATTCTAGCGAAATAGGGCTTAAAAGAAAGAGAAAAACTACCTCTACATTTCTGTAGTAGAGGGTTTTGTTATAACTATTAAACTGCACAAGCTAGAGGCTAGAAAAGGTCAAAAAAGGGGGGGTACCTAGCGAGCATACCCATTGATAGGTATACTTTGCTAGGTAGTGTTGATAACTCAGCTAATACTAGGCAGAATGAGCTAATTCTTTTTTTATTAGAAGGCGCAATACTAGGCGCTTCTATCGAATAATAGATTATGTAAGCATATCTCTGCTAGTTAAGAAGCTATAAGCCAAAACGTAAAAAAGCATACCCTACCCATCCGCCAGCCTACCAGTGCCACCTTACACAGCTAAGGCACAAATCCTCACAAATTAAGGTTAAGGATATATTAGACAATTGTCTGCTCTTTAGTTGTAGTAAGCTTCTAGCAGTTTGCGCGTACGTTGAGTCAAAATAGAGTATTGCTAGCGCGTTTAGAGAGCCTGCGTTGGTTAACGTTGAATGCAGCAGCAGCAGCCTGATGGCTCTGAAACTGTCCAGTATTGTAGGCCTAGAGAGCAAGCTGCAGTCTCCCTTTGTGTTAAAGCAATAGGTCGTAATGTTGTTAAGACATACTGTGAAGTGTGGAGTTGTGTTAGTCTTGGCAGATTTTGACTAGTTTGGTGATATGACCAGCTTGGTGATAGAGTACGTTACGCATAACTAGATGATTTTAATTCTCAACTAGTTAACTAATTAATTAGAGTAAGTCCTAAAAGGTAACTTAACTGCAAACTAGACTGGCAGATGGGTAAGGTAGGGTTGGGTAGGGTATAATCATGTGATTCGTAGGTATAGGTAGGGTAGGGTACCTAAGTATACCCTACCTATCTAATTTAGGTAGGGTAACACGTGCACAATGCAGATGTAATAACACGCTGTAGAGCATCCTGTAGTTGTCAACAAGCTTCGATCCAACCTCACCTGGGCACTCAATACCACTCAAAGTACACCACAACTGAGTAGCAAACCTCCGACCATGCTACACTTGACAGCTGTCTCTATTTCGTTATTGTGGAGTCACGTGCACGCAGCTACAATCACCCCTTGTGGGGGGCTAGGTATACGATCAGATATGATTCGCGCATTGTCGACAACCTAACATTCTTGTTGTCAGCTACAACAAGTGGCCGCCACAAGGCAGTCAAAATCCTGATGATAAGTTGAATCTCCTTAACAACAACAGCACTTGGCGCAAAAACAGGCACAAAAACGGGCACCAGATTATGAACAAAAAGACATTGAAAGGCAACTTATGTTCATACAACATTCCTGCCTAGAAGAAAAGAGTGTTCAAACAATCCGTTGGGAATGCGACATATACCGGTAGCAGAGACGGATTCAATTGCTTTGAGGATGACGAACACGAAGTCTGGGTCAGCGAAACAGGGGCACAATGCGCAGTGTATGTTTACTGCACCCGCCGGGAGGGCGCCTTGTACAATATTCAGACCTCGGAAGAAGTCATCAGGATAAATAAGATACACGACCATATTGGCCCAGACAGCGACTTTCCCCTCATTTCTGCGCACGACATCCTCTCTAAGCTGAACGATAGGAAGATTGGCACTATGTGCGACTGTAGCTTGATAGCTCTTGACGTTGACGAGACTTGTAACATCAATTTCAACTTTCATAGCGCTGATTCAAGCGGCAAAAATCTGGACGTTCTTACCAACTTGCTCATTGACCAGCTCGCGAGCCGAGCGGAACTAGTGCAGTGGTCTGAATGAGAGGACACCCACCCTGATAGTCCATTTGGGATGCGTGTGCTGACACGGCATGCCGAATTCAAGATTTTACGCTATTAAGGTCGGCAAACCTCTAACATGTCTGTGCCAGGGAGCCCTAACCAGCCTAGTCTTCAAGCCTTTGTTGATGCGAGCATTGATTGCAAGGTTAAGGAAAGCCATAATCTTCTGTGCACGGCTCTCGGGCTTATCATGGATGCAGCTACTTTGGTACCAGGCAATGAATTAGCGGGTGGAGTTTCTGGTCTCATGCTTGAGGGAGCAGGTACCAAATTCTCAAACTAGTCACTGCCCGTGACTGGGTCTGTGCTATCCTAGCATGTACGAAGGAGCTAGTATTTGACTAGACAGGAGCATTAAAGTTGTTCTGTTTGCGTAGCTTGAAGTAGTAGGGAGCGGTTTAAGGTTAGATCTTGATTTCATTTGACGGCCCGTTCACTCCAAGGATAACTCCACGGACATTTGTTTATTGAGGTTGGCGGTACATGAATTAGTAGAACCCTGCCTACTGGTGTATAGTAACTTAAAGCACAGGGAGAGACGAAAGTTGGTGTGACGAGCTCTAATTGAACTCTTAGAAGGCGGCAATGCCTCTAAAATGTTGGACACCGAACTCCATCGTAAACCTAGATTCTTACACAAGAGATTCGAAAGTAAGAGCATTTGCGTAAACATTATGGCCAGTTTCGCGCGAACATACAATGATTGCATGTATTCTAAAGCCACTATCCCTCGACTCTGGTGTGCGTGGCATCGGCACTACCCGCTGCATAGCTCTTTGAAACATGCGCTCTATCCGAGGAGTCTTCAGGACCGAGTACTAGGGGTAATTAGTATCCATATCTGGATGATGCTGCTGAGACCGCTGCTCTTCCCGTGCCCGTTGACATGCGGCGCCGTCGAAAAGTGGAAGTAAAAATACAATGACATACTGAGACCATGTACCCTACTCGACCTGTGGTGTATAGTTCGCTCGGATACCTTGGCTGGACCCTCTAGAATTCTCTGTACGAGGTGGCCAGTTCAGTTCCCAGGACTGTGGCTCCATCGGTGCTTTTGAATCCCGGAGCAGCTACTTACAATTTGCCTATCATCCTCTTTCTATAGAGAACAGATAGGTATGTTGGAGGTACATGTAGCGTAGCTTGTAATCTCGCCACGTTTTAAGCCCTCGATATATTCCTTTGCTCGCCACAGTCAACAGTACTAAGATGTTTGCACATATCATCTCTCTGACACGATCAAGGGGTCTCGATTTGCACAAGACGTGGCGGCGTACATATCCGCAGCTGGCGCGAGTCCAACATGAACGGAACTCCATTTGAATGCAGTTTCCATGCGGTACCGAGCATCACCCCACTCGACTCATACGATAGAAAATGGGGCAAGAGAGATTCTGTGGGAAGGATCCAATGTCTAATGCGCGTGGTTGACGAGCTGAAATTGGCCGTACTTGTGTTATATCATTCTGACTGGGGCTTTTTTTTGGAGCAACTTGTTCATCCTCGCTAATGCACTATCAATCGGTCGATATCACCAGGCAAATTCGCCGTAGTGGAGCCTTAAGCCGGGCACAAAACATGATCGAGGAGATGCTGTCGGAATGTGTCGTGACAAATATGAGCTGAGCCACTTGTACTTGTCCAAGCACTAGCTGCTGTCAGACGAGAATAATGACTCGTTATAGGTTCATCTTGCTCTCGCATAAGCTGGAGCATCATATACACATCGTTCGGCTTGCAGTGGCGCAGAATTGCAAAAGAAGGAATGAAAAGCAATGTGAAACAGTTGTACCATCTGCTAAGGTGCTCTACCCCAGGCAAGGCTCTTCTGTCACATACAGTTCGGGATCATTCAGTGAGCAAATTGGATAGGCTGGGTCTAGTGAGAGTATGGCTTAGGTGGCCTGATCGCAGCGTTACAGCAGTTCGTATGCTTTCACTCACGCATCTAGGCCAATCCACAAGTGGCAAGTGTACCTATGTAATACACCGGCAAAATCCTGCTCCACTCTCGAACAAAAGATCACCGGCGCACCTACCTATTGTGATCCACGTCTCGTTAGACTCGCCGGCATACCTGGTTAGCATACATGAGGTCCAATTTGATCATTGAGATGACTCCTGCGAAAGTATTGCTGACACTGCTCTATGAGGTCCGAATACCCTTGTCACACATGGTACGTGCTTTGGACCGGTCCAGGCGCGCATTCAAAAGCTTGATCTTCCAAGGTTGCTGGCAGTGTGTCGAACATCACCTCAGATCGGACTCCACCGGTGAACTAGGTAACCTCATGATTCCCACACAAAGCTCTTTTGCAGTCGTAGTGACTGCCGATTGACTTTAATCTTGACCTCTGTCTGACGCCTAAACAACATGCTAGCCCAGTTCCTGCTGGCCAGGGGTTGGTGGCACTTGGCAGGTAGAAAACCAGCTATGTCTTCTACATTAGACAGCCGGGCCATAAATCTCTGCTCGTTCAACCTCAATATACGCTGGAAAATCACCTGCTCTTCTATATCTGTCATGTTCATTAAATCAGGGTGCAATCGCCTTGTGGTAAGGTTTCAGAAAGTTGCGTGCTTTCACCACGCCTCACTCACAGTATTTTAAGAAAGCGGAGATTACGTCTGAATACGGCATTATTCTGCACTATTGGTGCTGGAGAGGAACGTTTGCTTCTGTCAAACTTTAACAGGAAAGATCTTGATTGCATGTATCTGTGCTGAACATCTACCTCCCTGCTTGGTCCCAAGATCCAAGCCCAATGGACTCATCTGCTGGTCCAGCAAGGTCCCTTCTTAGCCTTCAAGCAGTCTTGGATAGGGGAGCAAAGAGAAAGACGAGACGTAGCGCTGACTTGATTTTTTCGCAGAGAGGTGATGGGTTTTGGCAGTCCTCGGTGAAATTACAGTCTGAGAGAGCGTGGTCTGGCAGAGCATGGTCTGAGAGAGAACGGACCTGCGTTGGCCACATTACACAAAAGCAACGGTCCAGAACAGCCGAATCTGAGCAGAAGATCCATAGCAGAGGATCAAAGTATGCGCTGCGGAGTAGAGAGACCTAGACTAATTTGGTCAAAAGCGCCTCTGGCCAATGTGATCAAGGCCAATACTGTAGCTCTAAGAGAACTTGTGTCCTGTTACACTGCAGAGAAGAGCATGTTCTGTAAGGCAGTAGCGGAGAAGTGCACTGAGGAATGCTAGGTGCGCTGACACATCTGATCATCACAGAGAGCGTAAAGAGACGTAAAGTCAACCGCTGTATTTAATACTCTTAAGCCCGACCGGCAGCGCATTGCAAAACACCTATCATTTCAAGCATCCATTTACCCGCTATGAAGACATTCCATATTGTGGCAGGCATTCTGGTCTCTGCCCTCTCAGTTCAGGCCGAGACCGATTGTCAGGTAGGGGCAAACTACTGCGGATGGTACCTTTCTGACCATCTGGGTAAGAAACACTGAACTCATGACTGTGTCCCTTTTTTGACATTCTTCTTAAACAATGTAGGATGGTCCACAACGCCGATGAAGAATGACATACAGAGTATCTTCCACGTGTCCGTGGACGATCAGCATGCCAAAAACTACATGTACCACTGCAACGCTGTACGGCAGGCAAGCCCAACTACATCCTGTAGCGGGAATTGTCAGGGTCCAATCGCACATTGCGTGAGGGCGGCTGTAAGTCAATCCACCATCCTTGCCTAGCAAGCTGTTCGTGCAGTCTTCAGATAGCTAACGAGTTTACAGCCAGTAAGTAGTTCTGCTGTCCTTTGCTAACAAGCTGGTTGCATAGTCTTTTGATGACTAACTTTTTCACAGACGGTGAGTGGTTCTGCCGTCCCTTGTCTAGTGAGCTGATCGCACAGACTGCAAATGACTGACCTTTTTACAGGTGTCCTCCGCCTAGCGAGCTGATCGCACAGGCCACTTGGCTTCTAACAGCCAGGAATACAATAAAATTCCAGACGTATCCACCTGGAAATAGCGATGGATTGTGAGAGTCCTGTTTGTTGTATGGAGTTCCTATGGGTTTAAGCTCAGGCCGAACTGGACAGGTGTCTGTCATTACAGAAACAAAGCTCAAAAACTCCAGGTTAACAAAATACATGCTTCTGCATCATTTCCAAAAGACACAGTGTGAGAGCGCAGGACCCGTGACCATCTTTTATGCTTCCTCCAGCAATGCATCTTCTTCAGCTAAAAACATTGAAAAAGCGTGGTGCATAGACAGCATAACACCTTTGACGCAGCGCGAAGCGGACAATGCGCCCAGCTGGGACTAGTCTGTTGTTGATGGTCCTGCCACTGCCACTCTTCTGCAGATGGAGGCAGAGGAGAAAGCTAAACTTCTGCGCGACGAGCAAGAATCGCTGTCTCTAACCAACAAACTCGAGCACGACAAGACAGACTGGCTGCGTGGCTGTGGCTGACCGCGCTAGTTCGCCCACAAACCGCTCTACGTAATCATTGCGACTTCGAGGTTGCCGCCCTCTGGCAGTGTCACCAACAATGGAATAACCCTGTTCTGGTCAGGCCTAAGAAACAAGGAAATGTAGGTAGCCAAGGAGTCACACTCTTCGTGGAACATCTCCTGAAGAGTGAAGAAGCGTGAACTATGAAGGACCTTGATTTGTTCTTGCAACGAACCACTGGAGCAGCAAGCACAAGTGCAGGCTGGTCCAACAGAAGCACGAACCGGAGTACAGCCGCATGCACCGCACCGACGCAAGACGCGACGCTGCGGGATGCTCCCAGGGGACTCGTTGGAGCGTCCGAAGACCGAGTGGCTGATGCGCGTGTTGCGGCCTACAGGTGCGCACTCGACGTCGCCCTCTGCACGAAGAGGCCGCCGCGAGTGCAGCGAGGATGTAAAGTGTCGAGGCGAGGGAAGGTCGCAGAGAGGCGGGAGAGAAATTCAAGTAGTACGCCAAGACAAGGCGCGCTAGGTAGCGTCCGTAAGCTTGGGGAAATCGCGAGCTGCAGCAACCACGGTCGCCAGACTCGCGCTGCCGACGCCTGGCCATTTCCGACCCCTTGACGACACTGCGCGCCGCCTAACGCCAGTCCTGCCCAGCCGCGACGATGACGAAGAAGCGCAAGAGATACCCAGACCTCAACCAGAAGCTCGAGCGGCCATGGTGCTTCTACTGCGAGCGCGACTTTGACGACCTGAAGATTCTCATTTCACACCAAAAGGCGAAGCACTTCAAGTGCGATCGCTGCGGGCGGCGGCTAAACACGGCTGGAGGTCTCTCGGTGCACATGAACCAGGTGCACAAGGAGAACCTCACGCACGTCGAGAACGCCATCGGCGGGCGGCAAGGGCTGGACATTGAGATCTTCGGCATGGAGGGCGTGCCCGCCGAAGTCCTCGACCAGCACAACCAGCACGTCACCCAGAAGCACTTTGCCGAGGAGGCCGAGCGCGCGCGCGTCACGGGCAACCCGGTGCGCGGCCAGTACGCGAACGGCCAGGCGCCGCCGCACAAGCGCAAGAAGGTCAACGAGACGCTGGAGGACATTGAGGAGCGCGCAAACAAGTTCCGACACGACCGCCAGAACGGCATCCTTCCCGCGCCGCCCGTCGACGCCGCGCCGCCGAATCCCGTGAGCCTGCCCGCCCGGCTGGAGAGGCCGGGGAACATGGCTGACAAGCACCAGACACCGCCAGCAGCCGCTCCCTACGGCGCACCGCCCATCGCCTTTGCTGGCGCCCCAGCGTACCCGCCTCAACCCGCGCAGTCCTTCCCCATCAACGGCGCCATGCCGCCGCGGCCAGGCAGCATCCCCGGGCAGGCGACCGCCCTGCCGCCACGACCAGGCTTCGGCGCGTCGCCCACACCGGCCCAGACGGGCGCGATACACGCGTCGGTGGACGACCTCATCGGGTCCGTTGCGGGCGAGGCGCCGGACAAGAAGGAGGAGAAGAAGAGCAAGAAGAGCACGAACATCAAGCTCATCTTCTTCGACGAGAGCATCAGTCCCGAGGAGAAGATGGCGCGGCTGCCGCGGTTCGCCGAGTTTGCAAGGGCGTAGCACTGGGTGGACTGGGGGATTGGAAACAACGTGCGTGATTGCGAAATGGCTTGGAGGCCGCATCTGCGGGCGAAAGCGAGACCTGTCACGGTGCAGACACATTCCAGGCGTTTACCAGCCTTGGCGCGCGATCCAGCTGAGGATGCACCTGGGCCAGCGATGCTCACACGGCCAACGCCGCCGCCGCCGTTCGAGGTGGACTGACAGGCATGCAACACGGGTAGATCAGCAAAGCAACGTAGTGGCAGAGACGGCAATAGAAAGTACTGTGCATTCGCTCCTGCGCCGGTATTACATGCAATGATCAACATGGTATCTCAATCAGACTCGCTCAGACTCGCTCAGACCAGCTCAGACCAGCTCAGACTCGCTCAGACCAGCTCAGACTCGCTCAGACTAGCTCAGACTCGCTCAGACTCGCTCACACTCGACCAGACCAGCTCACACTCGACCAGACCAGCTCACACTCGACCAGACCAGCTCACACTCGACCAGACTCGACCAGACTCGCTCAGCTCTTACATGTCAGCTGACACTCACCCCAAGCCTCCGTTCAATGCGTCCAGTGCCTTTGCTGCTCACTGCCCCTCGAAATCCAAATCCAAATCCCCACCCTCCAACTCCTCGCCCTCGGCCTCCTCGTCCTCGTCGTACTCCTCGCTCTGCTCATCGTCGCTGCTGCGCTCGCTGTCGCTGCTGCGCTCGCTCTCCCGCGCCCACTCGTCGCGCTCGGTAAAGGCCAGGCTCTCGCCGAGATCGAGCCCGCGCGTCTTCTCCAGCAGCGCATCGGCCGTCACGTCGACCGCCTCGTCGTGTCCGTAGCCGTAGCCGTCGCCCTGATGCTGGGGCATGGGCTCCACGTGCGTGAGGCTGTCGTCCACGCCTCTCTCGTCCTGCGCGAAGAGCACGCTCTTGCCGCCCTCTCGCGTGCCCGGCCGGTCCTCGCCATGCGCGCTGCTCTGCGCGCGCCGCGAGGGTTCCAGCACGTCCCCGCTCCACGGCGCGCACTCGAGCACCGTCGCGCCGCACCGGAGACACACCCACCCCTCCCCTTCTTCGTTGGCGATGCGCTGCGCGATGCACGCGAAGCAGTACACGCACCCGCAGTCGGCCGCGTACGGGTTGGTCGTGTCCGTGGCCGCGGATCCGACGACGCCGCCGGCGGACGCGGTCACCTCCGACGCCGACGCCGAGGATGTCGGGTTCTGGTCGAGGTGGCAGATGGCGCATGTGCGTTCTGGGAGGAAGCCCAGCGCGCCTGCTTGCCTGCTCTCGTCGGCGTCTCCGCCGTCGGAAGAGGAGCTGGGGTGGCGCCCGAGGAGCGAGAGGAACGCGCTGCGCAGACGGCGCAGCGAGCGCGAGAGGATACGCCGCCAGCGCGAGATGCCCACGAGCGGGAGCAGGAAGAGCAGGAACTCGGTGAAGGCGTGCCAGACGAGCTGCCGGTTGAGATACTCAAAGGAGACCTCGCGGCTCGTGCTGTGGCTTGTCGGCGTGAGCCTCAGTCGTAGCAGCCGGTCGGTGAGCGTCCGGTAGCGCCCGTTGACGAGGAACACGAGGAACGAGGCGAGCGAGGCCGTGTCGTGCAGGTTCGCGGCCTGCTCGGTCACGCGCGAGAGGAACGCCAGGTTGGGGTTCGGCGCGAGCGTGTAGTCGTCCGAGGCGCCGAGCAGGTGGGCCTCCCACTTGCTCCAGGCGTAGCGGCCGCCGATGGTGATGGCGCCGTATGCCGCTTTCTGCCAGGGCTTCGGGGGCGGCCGGTTCGGAGCCGACGAGCGCGCGTCCGTGTAGCGCAGACCCTGGAGGAGGGCGCCGTAGCTCGCGTTGTTGTTCCAGATGCTGAGCTTGAACAGCACCGCGCGCAGTGCCAGCAGGATCTCGGCCGAGTATGTGTCGGTCACGTGCGTCCCGAAGTACTTCAGCGCCTCGCCTACTTGGCCCTTTAGCAGCTCGAGCAGCTCGTCGTCGAGCAGCTCGGCGTCGACCTGGCCGACGCGGAACTCGGGACGCGTGCCTCCGCGCCCTTTGACCGCGTCCCAGGCGCTTAGCCCTGCGGTGCTGAGCCGGCTGAAGGGAAAGGGCAGCCGCGTGAAGGCGCGCGCCGCGGGCTGTGGAGATTCATGGCTGCGGGCGGCGGCGGCTCGTTGGGCGCGGCGCAGGGCGATGCGTTCCTGGGCGGCGGCGAAGTCGGCAGCGGGCATTGGGGCGTGTTCGAGGTTACTGTGGCATTGCTGGGTGCAGTCGAGTGACGGCGCGGCGTATATATGGAGTGCAGGGTGATGGGGTGATATGTTGTAATGCGCGGAGCCGAGGTTCCAGTTTGGGCTTTGGTGCTCGAGGTAGGTGCTGGCGGGCTCTCGGGTATACTTGCCTTGTTTGTGAGCCAGGGTCTGCCCGGGGCGCATGTCGAAGTGGACAAACTTCAGACGAAGAGCGCTTTCTTGACAACGCCAAACAGACACCGACAGCCTGAGTTTGCACTTCAGCCTGGGTGAGCAGGCTCTTTCGACAGGATACTGCAGCAGAAGATACAAATCTTCACAGCTTCTCAGTCTTCTGACCAGCCATTCGACTGCCCCGCGAATCCACAACTTTCCACCAACACTGACGCGCCGACATGAACGTCGAGTTTGGCATAGAAGTGCCGGGAGAGGCCAACCCGCTCACCGATGGTATGCTCTACCATGTCCTCTGCTCGGCCTCGTCGTCGGACATGCAGCAGGTCCAGACCGGGACAAAGCAGCTGCAAGAGTGGGAAAAGGCGCGGGGCTACTACCCACTGCTGCAGACCGTCTTCCTCGACAAGTCGCTGCCGCTGGAGGTGCGCTACCTCGCCATCATCCAGCTCAAGAATGGCATCGACAAGTACTGGCGCAAGACGGCGACCAATGCTGTGACAAAAGAAGACAAGGTAGCCATTCGCGCGCGTTTGCTCGAGACGGCGGTGAACGAGGCAGACCAGCGATTGGCCCTGCAGAACGCGCTGGTCGTTGCAAAGATTGTCAGATTCGAGTTCCCGAATGAGTGGTACGCGTCTGGAGGGCTTTCCCCAGCACCAGCTAACAAGAACAGGCCAGAGCTGTTCCAGCAGCTGCTCCAGACCCTCCGCGGCTCGACCGACCCGAATGCACACCGCTCACAACTTCCCCGCGCTCTGCTCGTCCTGCTGTATATCGTGAAGGAGCTCTCAACCGGCCGCCTGCTGCGCACGCGCCAGAGCCTGCAGACTGTGGCGCCCGACATCTTCAACGTCCTAGGCGCAATCTACGTGAACAAGGTACAGACATGGCAGTCCTTCTTCCGCGATGGCGGTGAGGACGAAGGCGGGGTGATGGAGAGCATCGAGCACAGCCTCATTGCCATCAAGATCATCCGCCGCCTGCTCATTGCGGGCTATGAGTTTCCAGGTAGGGAAAAAGACGTGCAAGACTTTTGGACATTGACACGCACACAACTTGGCGAGTTCTTCCAATATGTTTGCACTGAGAATTCGCCGCTCGGCCAGAGCGTAGAGAAGCTGATCGAGAAGCACTTGATGCAGCTGTCCAAGCTTCACCTGAACATGGCCCTCACTCACCCTGCCAGCTTTGTACTGCTACCAAACTCAATTGCTCTTGCGCGGGACTATTGGGGTCTAATTGCACGGCTTGGAGAGACCTGGGGGTCCAAGTCACTAGACGGCGCAAAGATTGGCACAGATGGCGATGCGGAAGACGATGCACCTATCAATGAGCGACTCGGTCTGAAAGGCCTTTTGCTGGTACGCGCATGCGTGAAGATGGTGTTCTATCCTACTCAGACCTTCAAGTACAAGCAACAACAGGAGAAGGACGAGCGCACCCACGCAGTGCAAGCGGTGAAGCAGGAGCTCCTCACAGATGACCTTGTGCGTGAGATGATCTCGACACTCGTCACACGCTTCTTTGTATTTCGACCGAGCGATCTCCGAATGTGGGAAGAAGAGCCCGACGAGTGGGAGAAGATGGAAGAGGGCGCTGAAGATTGGGAGTTCGCCATTCGTCCCTGCGCCGAGAAGCTGTTCCTAGATCTCGCAAAGAATTTCAAAGATTTGATCGTCCAGCCGCTGCTCCAAGTATTCTACTCAGTTGCCAGTGAGTCTCACTGCAGCCCTCACTTACCTGCCGGACTGACGAGAATAGCGCCGGAGAACGAGGACATTCTCTTCAAAGACTCCGTATACACAGCGATTGGGCTTGCTGCCGACGTCCTCCACGATCAGCTCGACTTTGACGCCTTCCTCGAGAACACTCTCGTCCCTGAAGCCGGCAAGCAGAAGCAGGGCTTCAACCTTATTCGGCGCCGAATCGCCATCATCATCTCGCAGTGGATTGCTATCAAGATTGCGCAGGAGAAGAAGCCTATTGTGTACCAGATCTTTCAGCATCTCCTCGACACAAGTGACCCGCTTAATGACCAAGTTGTTCGGGTTACCGCAGGTCGCCGTTTCAAGGATATCGCCGATGAGTGGGAGTTCCACGCTGACAACTTCTTGCCATATGCGCCCACGACCTTGGACAGATTAATGGCACTCGTGCAAGAGGTCGACCTCCCCGACACCAAGATGGCGCTTCTCAACACCATCAGCATCATTGTCGAACGACTCGAGCACCATGTGAGTACATATCCTCCCCGCAATGATCCCTCTCTGACCGCGGCAGATCACACCGTACGCCAACAGTATCGTCTCACTGCTCCCACCCCTCTGGTCGCAATCCGGCGAAGAGCACTTGATGAAGCAAGCCATCCTGACCCTCCTCGCGCGCCTCACAAACGCGATGAAAGCCGAGTCACGCAGCTTCCACGTTTCCTTCCTCCCCATCATCCAGAGCGCCATCGAGCCCGAGTCAGAAACACAAGTCTACCTCCTCGAAGACGCGCTTGACCTCTGGGCGTCAATCGTCGCACAAACACCCTCCGCGCCCGAGCCCGCGCCCCAAGAACTCCTCAACTTGCTGCAGTACCTCCTGCCACTATACTCCATGGACAACGAGACGCTCCGCAAAGCCATCGAAATCACAGAGGCCTACTTGCTCCTCGCGCCCGCCGCGGTGCTGGCCGACTCGTTCCGGAAACCGCTGCTCGCCGCGCTCGCCGATCTGCTCGGCACGCTACGACCCGAGGCCAACGGCATACTCACGCACCTCGTGCAATGCGTGATCCGGGGCGCGGAGGGCGTGGGCGGCGAAGCCGCCGTGCAAGTGCTGACCCAGGATCTCGTCTCCACGGGGTTTTTCGCAAAGGTGCTCGAGGGTCTGCATGGCGCGTGGACACACCATCAAGCTCACGGACCGTATCGCGAACTCCCTTCCAGGGCTGTGGATGGCGTGGTGGAGACGGATTTCTTCACCGTCTTGGCGCGAATCGGGCTTGCAAGTCCGAGCGTGTTGCTCGAGGCGCTGGCGAGTCTCAGCTCCGAGGGGCTAGAGAAACAGCTCGACTGGTTGCTGGAGGAATGGTTTAGTCATGTTGAGAACATCGGCGATGCGCCGGGGAAAAAACTCATGACCCTCGTGTTGACGCGGTTGCTGGAGACGGGGCAGTCTTGGGCGCTGGGAAGACTGCAGAGTTTCATGAGCTTGTGGACAGATGTCCTGGCTGAGCTGCTCGACGGGATGGATGATCGGAGTGTCGAGTATGTTCACCCTCCTTTCCTGTCAAGTTCACGTTCGTGTGCTAATTGTCGCAGCTGCCTCTACTGGCCCCCGGAGCCGTATAATCCGACGGAGCCTGAAGCTCCGGAGGATGTCAGGAAGAGAGATTTGTTATACTCGGATCCGGTGCATCAGATTAATCTGGTGGCATTTGTCAGGGAGCATGTTCAGCAGGCCGTGCAGGCAGCGGGAGGAGAGCAGAGGTTTCAGGAGGAGTGGCTGGCCAGGGTGGATAAGGATGTGCTAAAGGGATTTGGGGAGCTGGGTATCATGTGAGCTGACGATGGAATGGTCAAGGAGAAGACGAAATCTCGGGCTACGGGACTGAACAATCAGGGAAGAGTGAGATTGGGAAGCGTCTGAAAGGAGATGCTGTCAGATTTGTTTGCTCACGTCCAAGTTCCCAAGACAGCCTTGCGACTCAAGTAGCCGAACATGTGATGTCACACATGTTGCCAGTTGCTCGCCTAATCTCACATGCACATCTGCCTGGGCACGCACAACAGCACGCATAGCACACCTTCATCTATCAAACTACAAGCAGAAGAGAATAGTACTGTCAATCATAGAATTAAATCCTCCACAGCCTCTGACTTAGTGCTGAGCGTAAAGAACAGTCTCAAAGACAGGTTTGATCCGGCCATCACTCGCAAAATGCGGGGTTACCGACATCGACCATTGGATATCAAGTCTGACGAAATCCGGCTGCTCCAAATTGAGCTCGCGACCGGCGACGACGACCCGATCACTGTCAGAATCAAACACGTCAGATTGAGTGATGGGCTGAAGTTCAACGCACTGTCGTATGCCTGGGGGGGCGACTCTCCGTGTTACAACATTGTGATACACGACGATGACGAAGCCTACTACTATGCCATACGAGAGAATCTTTGCGATTTCTTCAACACCACACGCTTCTCCATCAGCAGTTGGCGTTCGGAGTGGATCTGGATCGATCAGATATGCATCGATCAAGGTAATCCCAAGGAACGATGTCATCAAGTTAACAGCATGGCTCAGCTATACTCCACCGCACATTCAACGATCATTTGGCCTGGCCTTCCACCGAAAACTTTCAGGGCGGTCGACGAGATAGACCCTTTCGCGAGCTCGATTCGGGGGCCGAGTCCGCTGGAAAACATCGATACGTATTCCGAGGTTCGGAGAGGCAGCGTCCGGAGACGCCTCAACGCCAAAACCATGTCGGGCGCGGTCCTCCATGGACTGACCACGAGCTCATACTGGAGTAGGCTCTGGGTCATCCAAGAGATCGTGCTTGCGGAGCACGTGCGCATGTTGGTGGCAGACACCATCTATGACTTGAGAGACTTCCACAAGGTGTTGCGAATCCTCAAACGCGATTCAGACCAACTCCCAGTCACAGCACGACATCCCGAGATCCTCGCCGCAGTACCTGCCTTGTACACTCGCATCGACAAACTGCTCAGAATGCGACATCGCAGACAGGACTACGCGTCCAACACCTGGGCCGACGTGCTCATCCTGTGCGAAGGCACCCAGCATTCAGTGCTCCTGGATCGATTCTACGGTGTGCTGGGTATGCTTGCAAAAGACCTGCAAGTGCAACCCGACTACGAAGTCGTCCCTCTAACGCTTCTGAAAACCCTCTTCGAGAAGCAGATCGCTCACTCGTCAGGGCGCCCATTGAACATGCTAGCAAATCTCCACGCCATCGTCAAAGTCTGGGCGGCTGCGTGGGCAGTGTGGCTGGAAAAGCCCGTTCCTAATACCAGGCTGATGGGCATCCCGCCACCGCCGGATCCGGGCCATGAACCTAGGGGGTATCCTCGGCTGAGAATTCTGACCATGATGCATAACGTTGGTCTATACCTTGACGCGCTTGGTATTCCCGTGCCTGCGGAGCTTAAAGAGTTCAAGAAGAATCTTCGCTGCGAGGATTGGGTCGCGCCGAGCTGGGACCCTTCACTGCCGTACTTGTGAAATTTGCGGCGAAGACGATTCCGGGGATGATATCGCTCGCAGATCGTCATCACTTGCATATCAACCACCTTAGGGCTTCGATGTAGCCTGCTTCATAAGCTTTCCTGGCGACAATTCCGTTGTGTCTGGATAGTGCAGGTTGATGGCGAATAGCGAAGTGCGTGAAGGCCAACGTCTTAAGATGATTCGCGTGCGGATTACCTACAGAGTCAATGGTCGGAACGAAAATGAATAAAAGCAAGTGGCGGCGCTTTCCATCTGTCGTAAAATCGGTGCACTTGCCCTTGCTAATGCGTGGTTGCAGGACCCAGTCTCGTTGCGCATCCGATCAGTCTCAGCTTGGTCACTTTTGAAGACGGAGTCAACCATCGCCGCCAGATAATCATCGATTGGCAACCAGGGTAGAAGAGAACTGAAGTCTCGTTCCTTCGGTGACACGGAACTATCCATTCTTGTCACGTCTTTGAACAAACAGCCGCTGAGTCCATTCAAATATTGACCTCCCCCCACCGACCCTATCTAGACCTGTCGTATACGCTTCCAAAGCCTGGCCGCCGTCGATGATCTCAAACGCGCTGCCGAATTTCGAAAAGCCTCCTGATCCCATTTTGCCGCTCGTTCTGGATTTGCGCCATGCTAAGCTCGGGGATCTGCGGAGCGGCGTTGTCGACAGCAAAAAAGTGGTGGTCATGTTATTGTACAGTTGGACCAATACCGATCCAGATAACGCCATCGAAATCATAGATTTTACTACTACACACACTTTCAATATTCGAGTCAACCTTTCTTCGTTTCTGCAATTTAGCTGCCAACCATGAGTTCACATAGCATTGACGCTCGGCTCGGCTCTGAATTGATCAAGTCTGCATGAATCAGGAAGATATCAAAAAGAATTACAATCAGGTTGGACACAAGATATACTGCCTCAATCTACAGAAGAAAATTCCGAGGGTGATATCCACGCCCGGGCAGACCTACACGAGAGTATGCCACCAGAAGTCTGTAGGGCACCTCAAGGCCATCGATTAGGTTTGAATTGATCGCCAGAGAGGATGAGCTTCGCTGCTATGATTGTTATCATCGAGATGACCGATCTTCTCAAGATCTTGTACGATAATCTGCTTATCTACATCTCTGAGTACGAATCTCTATCTTCAGCATCATTGAACCTGCGCTAGTGGTGTGAGGTCTGTAAGGTGTGAAGATGAATTACGAATGACCAATCTTTCCGGCCGAAAGTCGAGCTGAGGGATCTGAGAGGAGCTGGAACGTATTATGCTCGATTCATAATCATGACTTGTTATTAATCATACTAGTGCTTGTGGGGTATTGGTAGGGTTTGGCGGTGTTCACTAATCGGCAGCCGGACAAGTCCGCACCTTTGTACTTCAGCAAAGAGGAAATTGCGGAATACAGGCAGTTCTAAAGGGGTATAAAAGTTGCAGTGCCAGGTTCTGTTGCTGCTCATCACTACTTCAGCGAGCAGCAACTCCCTACGCCATAGTCTGTCAATTCGTGTTAGCAAGAGAATCATCGCATAGTTTCCAGCATGTCTTCCAATACCTATCTCATCACCGGAGCCAATCGTGGCATTGGAAAGGGTTTGACTGCAGCGCTTCTGCAAAGGCCCAATACAACCGTCATAGCTGGTGTGAGAGACACGACCGCCTCGGCACCCATCCTAAGCAGCCTCCCCACCGCAGCTGGGTCCAAAGTCATCATCGTCAAGATCGACTCGCAGTCTGAAACAGACGCCAAAGAGGCAGTCTCGCGACTCAATTCAGAGCACGGCATCACGTCCTTCGACGTCGTCATCGCCAATGCCGGCGTCGCCCATTCTGGCACCTCAATCGCGCAGACCACAACCAAGAGTCTCCGCGACCACTTCGACACGAACGCGATCGGCCCTTTGTTGCTGTTTCAGGCTGTAAAGCCGCTTCTACAAGCAAGTCAAAGCGGGAAGCCTGTCTTCTTAGCAATGTCAACTGTTGTCGGCAGCATTGGCGGCCAAGAAGCATTTGCGGGGCTTCCGCCCGTACTCAGCCCCTACGGCGCCAGCAAAGCAGCGCTCAATTGGATAGTGCGACGATTACACTACGAAGAGACCTGGCTCACAGCATACGTGACGCATCCTGGCTTGGTTCTGACGGACATGGGCTCCGGCATGTTTGGCACTCCGGAGCAGTCTGTTGCCATGGGTGCGATTACTGTTGACATCAGCGTTGCTGGGATCTTGAAGACGCTCGATTCGGCTTCTAGGGGTATTGGAGGAAGCTTCCAGAACTATGATGGTACGACACTTCCGTGGTAATTCTTCAAGCTCATCAAAGGAAATGCCCACACCCATAGCCAGGCTTTATGTCTTATGAATGATCCCATCTCGACTAGCAGTAGTCAATATAAATGTTCGCATACGATGTTCAGGTTCAGCGCACTTACATGGCTTGACTTCTGTTGCAATTTTGAGTCTTGTGTCGCGGGTTTACCGCACCTGTCGACACATCAACGACAGAGTTCGGGACTTATAATCATGTACCCGGGGCTCGTTTGAGCTTTTAAACAGTCAAGTATGGTATAAAGAACTATCTATCATTTCTTTCAAGTAAAGTAGGCAGCTGTGGCTTCATTTCAAACGGAATTTCGGAAATGCCATCAAGGAATCACAAAACGATTGTGTTGGCAGTCGTTCATCTGCAGTTCTGGAATTCTGACGACGACATACAATAAGGCCAATCGTGAAACTTGAAGATGCTGTACAAGCCTATTATGCTGATTCACTAAAAGAATTACATTTACTCGAGCTTTATTGCGTGAGGTTAAGACTACCATAATTCGTTGCCAACCTTTGCAGGGTCTCCCCTCATTCCCCACGCAGGCCCAATATAATAATCAGAACTCGATCACCAATTTACTGCCTGACACTTTCCCCTCTCGCAACTTATCCAACCCTGGAAGAATGGCGTCCATACCTCTAGCCTCACGAGCGACAGGAAGAGGCCTCAATACGTCCGTCAACTGTGGCAGAGCTTCGTAGAACCGAGCTAGCATATCTCGATCTGACTGCACCACAGCAAATTTTGGCCCAATAGGAGGTAACCACTGGAATTCGTGGCCAAAGACGGTGTAGGCCATGATGAGTTCATGCTTGATAGATGGTAAGGTCGGTTTTGTCGAGGGCAGTAGAGTGATCACTTGGCCTCCCTTGCTTCCGAGGACAACGTCGCAGGTCTTTGTCGACTTGCCTTCCGAATAACAATCAACGGCAATTTTGATATCTGGATGGGCTTTTGCGATCTCCAGGCCGATGTTCTTATCGCGGTAGTCGAAGACGGCGTCTGCGCCATAGCTCTTGACGAGGTCGTATGAATGCGGAGAAGTTGTGGTGACGACCTTCCAACCGAAGGCCTTCGCTAACTGTATGACCGAGAGACCTGCAGAAGTTGAGCCCGCATATACGAATATGGTTCCGGTCTCGTTTCCGCAATTTGGCTCCAACAACGTCTCGACCTTAGGGAAGCCCAGGCGCCCACACAGGGCCAATACTGCTGTAACAGCGGATACACCATAGGTAGTTGCAACAGCGTCTTCCATGGTCTCTGGTATCCTCCAGGCAAGGTCGGCATCCGTCTTCAGGTATTCGGCAAACGAGCCGCGATCCGCGTACAGGCCCCCATGAACAGCGCCAGCTACTCTGTCTCCAACGCTCCAGAGCTTTGATACACCCTTTCCCACCTTATACACCTCCCCTGCATAGTCACAGCCAGTAATACAGTTGGGGGGGGAGATTGCGTCGATATGCTTGAAGTCAGTCGCATTCAACGCGACGGCATGGACCTTGACAAGAATCTCATTGTCTGAAACAGCAGGTATCGGAACATCCTTCCACTGCGCCCTCATTGTGGTAAGATTTTTGTGGAGTGCGAGATTTGCAACTCTAGAGTATAGAGTATTTGTGGTGATGAGTGCTTTCATGACGTGCAGATGCGGTGTATGATGATGAGGTTGTAGGCAGTGTGTCGAATGGGGCAGTTTCGTTTAGATATGGCTACAAAGAAAGCAAATAAGGAAGTAAAGTGCTTCAAAGTGTTCGGACCAAAAGATTACTAAACATCGGTGAGATTGACGTAATGTACGTAATTTGGTCCGTCGCGCTACAGACACTGACATAGATGTTCCGAGCAGGTCTGAGAATGATTCCAGAGCCCGCACTGAATTCATCGACTATTGACTCTGTCTGAACGTCATGGTGGGCGTATACAGTACGTTGTGCTGGATTCGGGGCAACAGTTACTCTGAAGCCCAAGCAGCTCGTCACTGCAATGTGAAGCCGGACGCTACCGGTAGGGGCCATGTTACATTGACTCAGCAGCAAACTGATTCTACTGGCTTCTTTACTTCCCATTAGCACGCAAGAGATGGATACGCACGTACCTCGGTTTTATGCTCCCTGTACACATCTGGAGCTCGAAGCTCGACAGACCTTGTGAACAGGGTCAATTTTCGTCTGTTGTAACCACGTGGCTCAGATCACATGATACCCTATTGTAGCAGGCACTGCCCGGTGGGCAAGTGCACTTACCTAAGAGCTGAGAGCTTGAACAACACAACATCACAACACGACAACAGATAGCAATACACTTGTTGATCGCAGTCTCCGACCGACACTGCTCACGCAGTTACATCTGTAGACTATTGTTTCCAACGTGGATAAGCTTCATTTTTTATTAGTACAATTCTTTTTGTGTCGATCACTCGAATGCTAAATATTCGCAAAGAAGACGCATCTGGTAGCTCTCTGTTCGGAATAGGCTACCGTAGCTATCTCACGATGCGCCTAGAGTTTTCACTAATTATGGGCTGTTTCCCGCACACAACATCACTTCCCTTGTATGGGCGTCAAGTCTGAACCCTTGAAGTCCCAATTCTGGGAGACATTAATGCAGCTGAGTTGGATATTCACTTGCCTATGATTAGCGTTGGAGACACATCACTGATCTGCCGCACTAGCGAGGGCACATATTGAAAATTACATTCCGACGAAGTGGACGTATGCGACTGACATCAGAGATGTGACGATGACAATGTTTTATCTTCGTCAAACCTCAAAACCCTGAGTTGGGGATAGCCTTACCCGTGCAGCGAACAAAGCGGACGGAAAGAGTTAGTATCGTTAGATCGACTCGAGCGGGACTCCTCTTCAAAACTAGTGCAACAGTAATTACCCGTGTTCTTGACTCTGCGAATTATGCAACCGGTCAGTGATGGCGCCGAACCTCCTGGGGGGAAAGGTTCATTCGATCCTTCTCTTCACTTGTGCTCCATTGTGCGCCAGACTTGGCATATACAGTTCCCCTTCAATCTTACTTCCAGTATCTTCAAAGTCCTCTAACAGCTCCAGTAAAGCCGTCAATTGCAGAGTGATGAACACTCCCACTCTACAGGGAAACTAATCCGAGTCCAAGCGCACTCTATGCTCCTAGCTTAAATTTTGAGGAAATGCATCTCGTGTCTCCTGTTCGAAACCCACGTGAGCGCAAAATACTTATCTTTGACCTGCACCAGTGCTTAAAGACTTCAAGAAGCAGCCAGTGCCGTCTGGATACAAACTTATCTGCCTCTATCCTGCTTCCGATACGCAGGATCCGGCATAGAGAAGACGGATGATCGGTCCGCCTGTTTTAAAGAATAAACGCTGTAATTGAAGCGGTGCTAAGTTGTTAAGAAATAGTTTCCGCTAAATTGCTCCACTCTCAATTTCCTAGCGTGCACAGTTCTCCGAGCAGCTATATACCGCTAGCCTCTTAAGAGCGTGCAATCTGTAGATAGCGAGAATGCAGGACATTTTCTGGGTTCTTGTATTTTGAAGAGTCTTACATCTGCTAGCTCTTGCCAGTACTTGTGGGTGCGCAAGAAGGAAATAGAGGTGTGCAGGGGCGTTTGGTCCGTAATGAGGACCAGTTCTCCAGGCCTTCCCCGATTTTCTCGCCTGGACCTGGCAGTTTGCGAATAACCATGACAACAGCTCAGTCTTTGGTTCTACTGCTACTGGTGCGGATGGCTCTCAAATCTTCGCAATCTCCAACAGCAACGATTTGATGCTACTTTCCATTCCATTGTCAATACCTCTGAAGGCGATTTCCGAACTCTTAGGGTCAGTACCACACTTCCGGTGCTAAGAGATGGTGCCTAGAGAACCAATAAAATCCATGATTTGGACTTTGCTTTGTTCGCGGCTCTTTGTTTTCACGATCTCGATCATACGCCTGGTTTTCACGCTCAATGACATTGAGCATATGAGCATACTACGCGTAGCGGTATGGACAATTCGGAAAATGGTGCGATTCGAGACTCTGATTATGTTCCATTGATGTCAGACATTCCGTTACGTCAACGCTCCATGTCTTTAACTGTTGTTCTCCTCGTCGAGCTGGCTGAGAGGCTATGGGTACAGCTCAGGCAAGAAATACACTTCCCACAGTGACGGGTAACAACTTGCCGCTTGAAATGGTCAACAAAGATCCATACCCCATCACGAATCTGTCTGTCTACGCAAGTACTGAGCATGTCAACCGACCAGGCTTTAAAGGGGCTAGCTAAAGAACTAATATCGAGGAGGGGTCAAAGCGGCAAATCCATCGGATAACAGAAGTCGAAGTCGCAAACTGAGGTCCAGTAAATGAAGCCGAGTACGGTGGGCCACCGTACGAGCGTAGCTCCTGGGCTCGTGGTAAAAAATTGGGTATGTCCTTTGATTATTCGCGAAATCTATACTCGTTTACAAGCAGGAAGAATATGTACAATTGCTATGAAGAAATCGGATGGTTCAGGCTCAAGACTGGCGCTGGGTGTTAACAGACCACGCAAATCCATCGCTCGACACAGTCTCCTCGCTAGTCTCCTCGCCAATTTGCACAGTCACGTTGAATCCGTCAATAACTGGGCTTGAGCTTGCACCGTACAAGCTATACACACCAGCGCTCAGAATCAAACTCCCATTCCAGCTGTCACTGCCGAGACTAGCAGGCACAGTCGCCTCAATAGTGATGTTGTCGAGAGTGTTGCTCTTGTTGGGGCCCAGGTAGGAGCTTTGGATGAAGGAGCCAAGAGTCTCAGGGTAGCCGGGGGCGAGTGAGTAGCCCCAAGCTACAGAGATGTCGGCGACGGATTGAACGTAGTTTCCCGTGATAATAGTAAGGTTGAAAGTGCTGTTGGGTGCGAGTGTGGAGGGGACTTCGATGCCATAGATGCGCGCAGAAGCGACGGAGAGGGTGGTAAGGGCGGTAGCGAAGCTGGTGAAACGCATGGCGGCTGTGATCGTTGTTCTTTGGTATATTGGAGTTGAATTGTAATAGGTCCGATGGGAATAGTTTATTTGAGACGAAGTCAGAATGAGTTGTTGTGAGTCTCGGCGCAGACGCAGTTGGGCAGGATTATATATTCCACGTACTCAGCACCTACCATCATCGTACCCACAGTCAATCAAAGCTACCCTGTCGTGATGGTAGCATCGGAAGTTTGTTAAACTCCTGCCGGCAGCACGCACAGATGCAGATCTCCGGAGTCAGCCACAAGCGTTGCTAAATTAGCGAGAAGAAGCGGCCGAGAATGCATAAAAGTATGACGATCTCTGCAGCATGTTGCTATTTCAGGAGGCACCCTTTGTGCAGGTGCGCGAATACGAGGCTGGTGATGCTGTAGATCTACGATATACGTCATCCTGAGGCGCGCTAGTTGCCATTTTTCGGATGGCTCGGAGATATTAGCGGCAGGGTTGTACAACGCAATAACACCTAATTACTTGAGTCAGACACAACTCTCAGGACAGGACAGTGACATGCACTCAAGTTGAAAGGTTCCTACCGACGAGCATGAGTACGAGCTTGGTATATATTACTTCGCCGTAGGTCTACTCAACGCAGGTGGCGCTATTCCAGTACGATATTGTTCTTTCCCAATCACAGTCCGTAGATGAGAGTCTCGCCAACGATGTCGCGATAGGCTCTGGTTGCCGTATAATCTCGAGATGATCTGCAAGATCGAAGTTTGAAAAGCGTCTTCCCACCAAGCAATAACTCATGTACTCCTTATTTCCTTGTTTCGACTTCCACGGCCCGAGGCTGAAGTGGCCGGACCTTGTGATCAAACAACGATGATTCGGATACACTTGATCGGTCGTCTTAGGGTATCGTCCATCCTCTGGATTGTGTGGAGATATTCCACGATTCTGAATGCGTGGCTCCTAGTTCGGCTCTCTTCAGTCATAGTTCGATTGACCACCAGCAATGTGTTCCCAGCTCAGGAGCGCATTCAGCCGATCGACACCGGCAAAGGAGCTTTCTTGGTAGAACTCTCCCGTTCTAATAATGATATCAACTCAGTGTCTTTTGAGGGGCAGATTCCAGCGAGGTAGGTGGGCTTCGAAGAGTTGAAGCTGTGTCATGGTGTTGAACTGTCAGTCATGTGCGAAGCGCCAGCCACGGCACCAGCTCGTTTTCTGAAGCTTAACGCCTGTAGCCAGAGCAACAACAGAAATATTTGTTGTTTATGATGCATGGTAACGCAAAAGACAGAAATATCTGGTCGAGGTTCGCTCTATACTCTGGTACAGGTAGTGTTGGGGTATCTGACCTCAAAAGACCCAGAAAAGCGTATACATTGTCGTTCCCAAAAATCAGCTGCCTAATACCGAGGACGATACACCAGTCCCGAAAAAAGTGTTGCGAATCGCGTCGTCACTCCGACTTCCCACACAGAAGTCCTGAATATCCGGGGCGAACAGAAGAGTGTTGAGGCTTCGGAAGAGTTACTGGATAGCCTCACAGCTGAAAGTTCTCAATCAATCATATGGCATCCGAGTCACACAACAACTTCCCTGTCCATGACGGCATTACGTATAATCCATGCGCGGCCCCATCGTTCACGTTCCGGAATACCGCGGGGCTTCTTCCATGTCGTGGGCCAGTCGGATCTTGCTCCTAGACTTTGCCACCAGCCTTCCCTGCTGTCAGCGTCGATATCTCCATCCTGCCACCTGGGTTCGAGCAATGACTCGATACTCTGCTCGTGTTCACCCAGCCAAATCACGACCTTCGGAGCTTTCGCGCTGCATTGGGCTGCCCTTCTCGTCATTGTTGCTGTGATTAGTTCACATTACACCCATCCACAAGGCAAGATCGTGCCATTAATTCCGTAATTTTTCATGGCCTAGCATAAATTCCTTATAACATGGAAAAGCTTCTTATCCATTTTTATGCAGTGCAGGATGAGGCTAGTGTATGGGACGGAAGTCTCCAGTAGACAACTGAGTGCTGCCTCAGTACCTGTCGCTTCAAGATTAGGCAACTGAATTCGTATACAAGGAGTCGGTAGAGGCCGAGCAAGAAGAGGAACATCGGTACCACAGCGAGAGTCCAGGTGCCACTTATCGCAAAAGTAGTAATAGATGCTGTGGTGACAATAGAGTGATAGTCACAGCAACGAGAATAAAACCGTAGATGCCTACAAGGACGTATATCATCGGGAATGCAACGGTGTATGTAGTATACCAAACGGCCTGGATCTTGATGAGGTGGAACCAGAGCCCAAAAAATGCTTTAGTCGATTCTGTGAGGACGTTGCGGTTCTGAGTGATTGGGCGGAAGATCAAACCGCATTTCGGCCTCTTACCCATGGGATACCTATCCCACAGTTAGTAAGACACGTCACAGACGAAGCGAAGCCCCGTGGCAAAGACTGCAATAGCGTTAACTCTTGCAAGAAAACCGAGATGTCGTGGCGCGTTGCGCGGTGTGGCTAGATTCCAATGTTGTTTTCCCTCCGACGCCCAGAATCTGGCTGTCAGCACAGTATCCTCAGCCATGTACCGTATAACGAGCTACGGATGCAGATTCAAAGACCCACAAAGCTGACGTGACCAAGGAGGCACGTCTGAACTGTCATCATTACCAGCCTACACACTAGCACAGCAAGAAGAAGATAATCTTTCCCCTATTCTCAACCCACTTATAACCGTACTGCTAGACCGTCTTGCACGCAGACCGAAGTAAAGTGTGTCTCCAGCAGCAAATCTTACAGTCCACAAAGCTCGACATACGCTCAGTCTCGAAGTGCTCCGCCCATCTCAAATCAGAGCTTCCACCAGCCCTCCAGCCAGACGACCCAGACCAAGAGTCCCATGACGCCCCAGATGAGTCCCATCGCGACACCCTCAAGACTATCTCTGCCTTTCTTATCACTGAGTTTCAGTCCAAGAAAATTCGGGTTTTGCCTTGCAGCTTCAGAGCGAAAGGACCAAGTATGCCTGCGTGGAGTCAATAACGCAAATTCGAGAATATTTGATACAGCCGTGTTTGTGGAACTGTCTGCAATTCGACGTAACGATATCATGTGCGAATAGTACTTGCAGTACAGACTCACGGAACGAAACCCCCATCATCACTTTGGCCGAGTCTCTCGAACTCCAGCATTGCCCTCAGCACCGCAACACCGCTACCCTGCGTCTCAACAGTCCTTCCTCTACCACGATCATTCCAGTCTCTCGAGGCGGTGTCATCTCTCTCGTCGTGATCACCAGTCATATCGTGGCCTGCCAGCCGCTCGTCCTCATCCTCTGCGCCCCCCGCATCATCCGACGTGTGGGCCTCCTCTTCAAATCGCGCCGAATACTCGTCAGGCCGGTTCTGATAATCCATAGCATTCGCCACTCTTCGGACTCTCAATATCTGCCCAGCATGTCCATTCGCGCCCCACCAGCTACCAAACCTGCCTTCTTTATTCGTCGTCCTCAGAGCAGCCTTCGCATTGTGTACAACCCACTTCGTATATTCCTTGCAGCTTCTAGCATGCAGAATCCTCGTCTCGCGACTCGCTGCATACGTCCTACCAAGACGGACCGGCACGGCAGGAAGCGGCTTGCAGAACGTAGTAAGATGGTGGAAGAAGATGCCCTTGAAAGTCTGGCCGTTCTGGTTGCAAGATCCCGACGGGTCGCACGCTTCAGCCAGAATGCCGCCTGCGCCCAGACCCGCCCAGCTGGTGAGGATGTCCCGATGCGACTCGGGGATCTGGTCGGGTTTCTCGGGGTGAGTGGAGGCTGCGGCGAAAATCTGGCCATCTGTCCATCCAGTGGCGCGAATGACGTTGCGGATAAGCTCGTGGCCGTCCTCAAGATAGGTTTGCTTGCCAGATGCTTCCCAGAGCCCTCGAAGACCGGAAAGGATGACGCCTTGGTTGTACGTGTACACCATTTCGTTCCGCTCATCGCACTCGGTTTTGCTGTGATTAGTGCGGTAGCCGGCGATGTGGAAGCCGTCAACGTAAAGGCCTTGCTTGTTCTTCATGCCGCTATTCTTCAGCCAATCGTAGCCATTGATTGCATTGGCTAGGTAGACAGGGTCGTATGAGCTTTCAGTCTGGGTGTTCTCATCACACTGCTCACCACGCTCCTGCGCGCGAAGAAGCTTATCGCTCGGCTTCCTGTTCTTCTTATCTTTAATATCGTCGTACTGGGAGAGGAATGGTGCGCAGTTCGCATCGCCAGGGAAATGCAGGTACATGCCAATGCTCGCCGATATAAACAGCTCATTTGTGATAGCGTTCTTGTATGGCAGAAGGCGAGGATTCCAAGTCATTCCTCCACCACAAAGGCGCCAATCCCAGCCCTTCTCTGCAATTTCATAGAAAATTCGTGCACGATGTGCGAAAGCCGGAATGAACTGGCGCGCATGCCATTCAGGAACAGCCGCCTCTTTTTGCGACCCAGAAGCATAGTGTTCTGCAGAGTGGCCTTCGATGAACTGTATGCTTTCGAGCCAACCCAGCACAACCCAGAGTATGTCGTCGTACGCTTGCATTCTTATCGCAAAGTGGTCTTCGCCGAAGTAGTACGTTGCAATCTGCCCGAAGTACTTGTTGATCTCGTTCTCCACCATCTGCGCCTCAACGTCCAGATTCTTGGACTTGTCGAAAGTCCCAGGCATTGTGTACGTGAGCGAGCGCGAGAGCGAGGCTAGGGTTGCTGAGACATGTGTCGCCATAACAGCAGCAGTCCAATCGATTGCAGTGGTGTACTTTCCCAACCATATCGAGAAGTATGAGCTCTGCATTGTTTCGAGGCCATCGTGCAAGTCTTGTAGTATGCTGGTTGTGTATAGCGAATATGAGGGCGCATTGGGGGTGGAGGCATTGGCTGCGGATTCGGAGGTACGAAGGTGTGTCTGAAGTGTGTCACGATTTCTGGCCTCGTAGACTTGCGCGGGCGCATCTAGATATATGTCAGTATCGAAAGGCGCAGTGTTCCAAAGAGCTGTACCTGACAAAGGCTGCTCGGCATGCGCCGCAGCTGTAGTGATTGTAAAGACGCCCAGAGAGACGCCTGCAACAGCACATAGCCGCCTGAGAGCCATCTTTCGAGACATTGTCGTGCTGATCAGTTCCAAGCGCTGCACACTCTGCACGACGACGGTGGTGCGATGGCACGTAGTAACGGTACAACGCGTAAGAGCGGTGGAGAGCCGCTCCAGCGAAAGCGGCGGGTATCAATATGCAAAAATTAGGACATGAAATGAATAGCCCAGAGCAGCGGGTGACTTTTGAGAGAGCGGGACTCGCAAATAATGGTTCGAGGGCAAATCAGCCGCAAATGCATGAGGCGTTCCAAGAGAGGCCAAGTTCACCTTGCCATATCGAGATGCGCGGCTTCTGCGCACCCATGGCTGGCATGATTGCAGCTGCATGTCAAAGAGAGGGGTAGGCGCATTCTACATTGCGTTGTTTGCAAGTCTAAAAAGGAGTTGCTGCTGTTCACGGATGTGACTGCTGCTGCTGGTTCCACGATTCCGCGGGAGTTTAGGTGAAGCCCCACTCTTGCGTGGGCCCCGCACGATTTATCACGTGCCAGCCTCACATTTTGAATGGCACAATCCACGATATCTTGATGACCACAACAGGTATTATTGAGGTCCGGATAAGTGCAAAAAAGAATGTTGAACAGAGTGGGATTCGAACCCACGCAGATTGCTCTACTAGCACCTGAAGCTAGCGCCTTAGACCGCTCGGCCATCTGTCCTGTGCTGTTGATAGAAATTCTGTTGGTAAATAAAAATATAACCCTAATTTAAAATTTAGACATTTAGACGGCAGGCCAAAATCTGCTATTGGGGGGATGCCGGTGGAGTGCACTAAACCTTGTACATCTACCTTTGTACATGGTGGGGCATGACGATGAGGTAATCACCGCAACACAGTAGTTTCCGCGCGGAATTGAGAGCAAAATAGTAGCATGTAAGTAATGGGTTGTTCTCTGGCAAGATGTGTCAGGTATTGAGCATCAGATTGACAATGCCCTTTAACCTGTATAGTCTTTCCAGGATTGGAATACCGGTACTCTTCTTGTCGATATGTCTGACATTCGTCAATCTGAGTTCAGAGCTTTGGATGTCCGCACCTTCACGTCGCGTCTTAAGCAAAATACATGTCTCGGGAATAAATTGGCATGCTTGATTGAGGCGACAGATGAGCAAACTTCTATTCAAAACGCAGAAGAGATGGGTAAGTTGCGATCACGTAAATGTGCATAACTCATATCGTTCGTTTACAGGTCAAAGACTGCGCATTCAAGAATGGGGCTTTTGCCTTACGCTTCTACTTATGGGATGCCTAGTTCCTGACCTGTGCTTATTGTTTGCTCTTAGGGCCGATGCACACACGCTGCTTCGTCTTGAAGCCAGGGGAGGCATCCTCCACGCCGATCTGGTCGGCATCCGCGACGAAAATTGACAAACCAGTCCCGATTGCCTTGAGCCTTCGACTTGCTCTTCACTTCGGCTTCGATAATCTCGAGAATCGTGTTGTGGCAACGTGTAAGCCCTGTCTAGAACTTCAGAGTAGCTGACTTACCAAGCGATAGCGGTAGAGTACCAGTCCTCTCTCTACTTGCCTGTCTGCAGCAGGTGCTCGTGGATTACGTCAAGCTGGAGGGCAAAGACGCCGTCTAGACCCTTAATGTCGAATACGGTCGACGGGCGGAATGCATCGAGGACCTGAATTCCAGCATTTGTTCCAACGTCAAATGCCAAAGATATGCCTTATTGTACTGGAAGAAAAACCGGACGTGATCTCGCATTCGCCGACCATGTCGACAAACATCATCAGCGACTTGTCGAAGCATGTGAACCCAATCAGGGCCGCAGATAAGCAAAGTCAGGTCACTTATTCGGTTGCGGAGTCCTACGGCCATCGCGTTGTCACGGCCAGATTTCTTGTTGAAATCCGTGAATTCGCTACTTTTCTGCTGGAAGCACATGCTTTCCAGGCGCTGGAGCTTGATCAGCCGAGGGATATTGCGCTCAAGGCGCCCGATCAGCACTCGGTCGTCGTCCTCCATGTCCTGCAAGGTCTGGATTTGCGCTGCCTCGTCGCTGCTATACTTTCTGGCTGCTGATCAGAAGCTAGTCAACAGATTGCGAAACAGGTATCGTACGGTGTCTTATCTTTTGGAGGGAGACACAAAATAGACCAGAAGAATTTCGGAAGTTGTGCTTCCATGAATATGACCTCAAGAAATATTCGAGGTTCTTTCAACAACCGATGGGAAAGAGAGGAGGTTTTGGGAACTTGAGTCAGCTCCCTCCAGTCATAAGGAAGCATGTATGACGTGGCATAGTTGTTGGGTCTTTAGTGATATGTGTGTGAGAGGTGAGAAGAAAGATAGAAGATGTGAGCAAGCTACCGGTAACGCGTGCGCCTTCACCACGCACACGTCACACATGACTACAACGCGTTTGCCGGTAGTTAAAGCACATCAGATTGGTTGCATTCAGTGAATATCTTGGATTCAATGTTCCGTGGATTTTACTTTATGGGGACTGGTAGTACAATATTTTTGGTAGTGCGATAGATTCAAAGTGTGGAATGTACATGTGCGAACTGACCTCTCAACGAGCGATAACGATCGACCATAGGAGCAGAGTCTCTGTAACCTCCGAAGGAATTGTTGAGTTGCGAGGGACTTATATTCAGATCTTGACTACCTCCCGTTCAACATGACTCTACAGCTGACAGCGACTTTTTTTGCCATCAAGAGCCGCTGCACTGCATAACGGTGATTTTTCAGGAAGACTGCGCAAGCCAGTATCAACAGGGCCATACGTAGATCCATGCAAAGACCGATTTCACAGCTGGTAGTTAGCGGTCATGCGAGTTTTCCGCAGCCGCTCGACATCACGGAGACCACGGTGAATTCTCGTCCTGCAGTCCAAGCGCACGCGTTGAGTAGACTATCAAGTCAATAGCTTTCGAGTAGTATATGAATGTGCAGCTCTGCGTCTTGTGAAACTGTGCATGGGTTAGTTCGGTCTGCTGACACTTGGGCAACAGGGAAGGACGACTTGAGACCACAGATAGATGCAGACAGGAAACTCTCTTCCCAGGAGACTGGAAACTCTGCATACAGAAACAGGCCACAATTCTATAACTTCCCTCTCCGAGCTTTCTTACATTTACCGCACGCCTACACGGCTCGCAACGCCTCGCAAACAGACCCTCATGGTTTAAGATAAGTTACTTGAGAAACTTACTAATCAAGCCCTTCCCCTGCTTCGCCAGGTTCTTCAGCTCGTTCTTCACGTTCGCACTATCACTCGCATTCCCATGCACGCCATGTGCATCGCCCTGAACATACTGTCCTCCAGCACCGCCAGCACCTCCCGCGTGTCCCTTGCCACCGCACTGGCCCCCGGGACAGCCTTGAATGAAATGGTTAACATCACTGCAGCAGCGTCCACACTCTCCGCTGCCCATGAACGGCCCCCCATGAGCCCATCCCACACGCATAAGCCGCGCTTTCCTGCCCTCCCAGCCCGTCTTCGCGTCGGTGGCGTGGAAAACACCCCACACCTCTGGCCCGCCGGGGCCATTGACGAGCACGAAGTTGCCGTGGCCTGGGCCGTACGGGGGACTATCGTCGCGGCTGGCTTGCAGCAAGGGCCTGTTTGATTTGCACCATGACTGCGGATCGAGCGCATGCCCGCCGGTCCAGTACAAGACGTTCATCTTGTACTCGTGCGTCCAGGAGCCAGCGCACGAGTATGCGATGCCGATCCAGCGTCCGTCGGGCGAACAGAGGAACTGCGGTCCTTCATTGATGCCGCTGGCGCCGGAGAATTCGAACTGCAAGTCGGGCGTGCTGATGCGGATGGGGTGTCCAGTGCATTGTGTTGGAGAGGTCATCTGGATGATGTAGATTTCTTGTCGGGACTCGTTCTCGTGCACGCCGGGCGGCCAGCCGGAGTAGACGAAGTACATTGTGCCACCGAGGGTGATGACGGTCCCGTCGATGGCCCACTGATCGTCGGGCAGGCCGCCGACACGGCCGAAGAATTTCCAGTTGTCGGGTACCAGGGGCGATTGGTCTGCAGGTGGGCCTTCGAGGATGAACATGCGGTGGGACTTGTTGCCGTGTTTCGGATCAGCGGCTGCGAAGTACACATACCAGCGGCCGTGGATGGAGTGGAGTTCTGGCGCCCACACGTCGCCAGAGTATGGCTGGTCTTTCGGAGCCCACCTGAGCATGTCAATTGAGGGCTGAAGCGTGCAAACGATTGGCCTCTCCTTCTTACCAGATGATATCCTTCTTACACCTCTTCTCAAAATCAAACAGACTCTCCGCCGACCATATCTCAACCGAACAACCTGTGGTCCATGTCTTCTCAGTTAGCCCGCTTTCGCTCACACTCTCTCGAGTACGGTTGTTTCGTCGCTCACCATGTAATACGTGCCCTTATCGAACAGCACATACGGGTCGGCACAGCTCTTCTCCGTGATGGTCAAGATGGAGTCATTGTACGGCGGCTGCTGCATATGCATCTGCTGCTGCACTTGTTGCTGCCCTGGGAAAGCCATCGCAGCGATACGATCCTTCTCTTGCTCGACCTCCTTTTTGAATCTAGCTCTTGCTGCTTGCTTCGCAACTGTTATTTGCGATGTTGACAGAGTTGTTGATTGATTTCAGAGCGATGTAAACAGAACCAGACCCTGAGGTGCAAATGAAGCAAAGCAAGAAGTTGCTCAAGAAGGAGCATCTGGCCTCAGCCACAAGTGCAGTGGGGCGCACATGACTTTGTCACATGAGGTACGTAACGTGACGTCATGGCGCTCGGGAAGCGTCTGTAGAGAGCTTGCTGAGACGGTCCGTTTCAATTCCCTTGATGTGGGCGGTCATGAGGTGGGAAGCCAAGTTGGTAGTGGGGGTGGGCGAAATCTCGGATGGAGAGGTGTGGCTGGCGTGTGGTCGTAAGGGGCGGGCGTGCTAAGATGCCACAGGTCCGCGCAAGCACGGAAGCTGCACCAGGTCTTTAGTTGCAAAGACAGTCGGCTGGGCACTCAAAATCTCGGAGGTAGTCAGTAGTGTATATACACGATTATTTTGCGTTTTAAATTTTTCTGCTGTCACAGCCAGCTTCTCTGCCAACTAATGCAGGCCTGTCACAAGTGTTCGACACAATCAATTCTCTACTCTAATGTAGTTCTACACATTCTAAATTTCGAAGCAGCGATATCTTGCATTTAATCATCTACTGACAGCCCAGCATGTGACCCGGTCGTTCGTACACGCACTCGGCAGCAGCCAATACAATCGTCGTAAAACAAACACTATCAATAGGTAAGGTAAGGTATAAGCCGCTCATGATGTCGCATGGTCGCAGGGAAGCAAGTTAAGGTATCCAACGTGAACAGGTTGAAAACAACAGAAAAGACGCATGAATCATTTCCCTCCAGCTGGGGAACGCTGCATCGAGGCTCACTCGAGCTATAGGTATATAAAAGTAGGGAGGTCGGTCGTTACGTCAATGCTCATGGAGGTAAACAGGCAGAAGTGGTGTACTGGGATTAAAAGTCGGTTTTCAGGGTCTGCTCGACGGTCAATTCGCCAGACTCGATACGGTCAACACGAAGGACAAGTTCCTGTTCATCGTCAGTATACACGTAATGGTAGCGGCTGTGTGCGGCATACCTTGAGAGCTCTGGCTATCTTGAAAGCAAGCGGAGGAACCTTGTCGCGGCCACCGTTGCGAATGTCGATGTCGAGCATATCTCGTCTGCAATCGTCGAGGACCTCCACGACAGGAATAGCGTGTTTTTGCAACGCAGGGCTGGAGAGTTGCTTAACGGCGTCGTAGGTGCGGTCGCCAGTGTCATCGACTGCGCGAGAAATATCCTGTATGTACGCGTAAATCTGCTGCTCCTCGGCTGGTGTGGAGTCTGGCCCTGAGCGGATGAGGTTGACGAGAGGCTGGATGCTCTGAACGAGGGTCGCGGTCTGGTCCTCGAGGTAGTTCTAGCTTCCTGTTAGTCATGCTTCAGAAGTTTGTCAGAATACCGACTCACCTTGAACTCGGTCATGCCTTTATCAGCCTGGCCGTTGATCACGTTCGAGCCTGAGCTTTCGCGACCATATCCACTGTAGGGCGAGCTGTACGAGCTGTAACCAGTCGCATTGCTGCCCTTGCTACTTCGCCCGCGTTGGTGGCCGCGGTCAGGACCAACGCTGTTAGCATTGTTGCTGCTGCTGTTGTCGCTGACGTTATTCCCTGTGCCGTTCGGCGTGACCGGACTGTATCCACCAAATACGGTTGGCTTGAGCGGCATGGGCATGTCAGCAACTTCCTCGCGATCCAGCTGATCACGGTCTAGCTCGTTGTCTGGTGTGGGTCGCACTTTTACGAGCTTGAGGAGCTCAACCACGGCGGTGGACAGGTGGCTTGCAGCAGCATCTAGCAGACTGACGGGTGACATGCCATTCGAGGAAGCGTGATTCTTGGTAGCTGTGATGAGGTTGTTGGCCGTAGCGCTGACGCGCGACTTGAGCTTGGCTTGCTGCTTCTCTGGACTAGCCATCAAGTCACCGCTGATACTGCTGGTGGGCGATTGCATCTGCGACAGCGGCGTGCTGTCAATATCGCCTGTAATAGCACGCACGCATTTGACGACGCTGCGCATGCTTTCAAGTGTTTGCTCCGAGTCCACTCTGCGTGCCTTTTGTAATAGCTCGTCGATGCTGAGCTGGAAGTTGGTGACATGGACGTCTTTAACCAAGCCGTCCGGTGATGAGAAGCTGGCGTTACGGGTGTAGTTGGCAATGTCTGGGGATGCGAGGCCGGACAAGCCAATCGACGAGGCTTTCAGCGTGCGAAGCTGTGTCTTGGAGCGTGCATAGCGACTCTTCCATTCCTTCAGCTCTTCCTCCAGTGTCGACACTTTGCTCGTGAGCCGTTCCTCTTTTTCGACAGCGGCATCACTGCGTGCAGACAGTTCGCGCATCTCCTGCAAGAACGTGGATGCGTCCCTGCGGACCTCTTCCGCGACCTGTTGCTGCTCGCTCAGCTCGCGCTCAAGCTCCTCGCACCGCTGTCTCCATTCATCGTTCCCGCTATTGTACGCTTGCTGTGGTGGGTTCGATTCGAGGTCAGTGATTTGCGCACGCAGGCTCTTCTGCTCTTGCTCGTGATCATTGCGTATCCTATCTAGCTCGGATCGTAATGACGCGTTGAGGGTCTCTGCCTTCTCCACCTTATCTTGGAGAGAGTACCGGAGTTCGTCCCATTCAGCGCGCTCAGAGGCATTGGTCTATGTATGTCAGCAGGAGGTTGGTGCATGGTCAGAGCTTGCTTACGCTGTCTCTTGTGCCTTCGGCGTCCTTGAGTCTCTGCAGTTCATCGTCCTTGTCCTTTAAGGTTCCTCCCAGCGCAGCAGTCTTCTCTTGCAGCTCTGTGACTTGCTTTTCTAGTTCTGCAACCATCTTCTCCCGCGCCATGCTCATGCTCTTGGCGCTCTTATTAGTCTGCCGCCTGGCAGCAGCGCCCTCTAGATTGAAGGCATCATCGTCGTCCCCAGCGCTGTCGTCATCGTCTTCTACTAGCGTGCCCTTGTTCGGTACAATCGTGTTCTGGTGGAAAGTCTTGGGAAGCGGTCGGCCGTACTCGTTAGCCTGCGATCCCGGTGCGAGCCCCCCTGGAGGCCCCTGCATGCCTCGCGGGTCGCCTGGTGGAGGTGGCCCTCTGTATCCGGGACCTGGCGGTCCCCGGCCGCCGAACCTGCTGTCCATGCTGCCGTTGCGGGGGGGCGGCCCTCTGTCGCTGACGCGGCTCGCGACGCTCGCTGCGGGACTTGCTGAGCGGGCCAGGTCGCCGGACGTGAAGCGCGGGTACCTCCGCTCCAGCTCGTAGAAGACGTCGGTCGCGAGCTGGCGGAAGCGCTCGAGCGGCAGCGTGGACAGCTTCTGGCGGGCCTGGTTGCGCTTGGGGTGGAAGTTGTTCTTGGGCAGCAGGTAGCTGGGCGTCGCGTTGCCGGGTGCGTTGGGCCCGCCGCGCCTGCGGTCCTCCTCCCTGCGCAGCGACTCGTCGTAGACGTCGGTGCTGAGCTCCTGGAACTGCACGCCCGACAGGCGCGTGAGCTTGTCCTTGGCACGGCTCGGGCGCGGGTTGCCCTGGGCGTCGTTGAGGTAAGGCCCGAGGTAGACCTTGAGGACGCGGAAGTGCTCGGCCATGGTCTCCTCGAGCATCTGCAGCTTGCGGTTGCTCATGCTGGCGTCGCTACCGGCGAGGCTCGCAGCGTACAGGCCCGTGCCGTCGCTGCTGCGGCCGACTGAGCTGGGCGGCGACGGGTTGCCGTTTCCTTGGGGACGCATTCCATTGAGCATGCCGCCATCGGGAGTGCTGTTGCCGCCGTAGATGCTGCCGCCGTAAGTACTGCCTCCGTAGGTGCTGGGCGGCAGCGAGGGCGAGTATGGGTTCTCGCCTGCGACGTTCGTGTAGCGTGTGATGGGCGACCACTCCTGGCTGTCAGTCGAGACGGGCGACAGCGTGCCGGTGCGCGTGTTCATAGTGCCTTTGTCGCGTTTCACCGCGCGGGCTGCCGCTGTCGCTGCTAGCGCGCCTGAGGCACAGAGATCGAGCCTGCAAACGTCGCCGGAGGGCGCGGCGGGTGCTGGGCAAGCGTGAAACCCTGGGCGGGAAACCCTGAGCGTGGTGGGTGATGGGGATTGGACTGGCGCGCCTCGTGCTTCTACGAATCAGTCGTCGGCGATGCGTGAGCGAGCAACATCAACAATGGCATGCAACAATGGCGTGTGCTGGAATGGGCCGCGCAGTTGTTTGCAGGAAATCCCCCGCGGCGCAGCAGCAGAGGGGCGAATAGCAGGTAGGAGGTAGCAGGTAGCAGGTAGCAGGGCTGGAGAGCAGCAATGCGCGGTGCCGGGGCTAGATACCTTTTGAGGGCGTGCTCTACCCGCCTGCTCTTCCGTCCAAATGTCGGTGGATGCCCCTTTCACCACTCTGGGCTGGGCGTGCTGGGGAGCGTTGTTGGAAGTCGGAGCGCTAACTGCAGCTGGCCTGCAGCGTCGACGAATGAACCTGGCCCGCCCTGCGTCGCTGCATGTCACCGAAGCTCGCGATGTGGAGCGCCTCTGGAGAAGGCCTGGCGGTGCGCGGTGAGTGGTCTGCTCAGTACGGCCGAGCTGATGGTGGAGTATTCCGTGCAGCTCGGCGCGTGTCGTGCGTGGTGCTTTGTCACAAGGCACGACTCACCAGACTGCCTCTTTCCACGGCTGCCAAACGGCGCCCGCACAACGGGCAACGACTATACGAGGTAAGCGGACACACAGACCCTGGTCCAGGGACGAGCTCGACGATCGAGACTGTTGCCGTGCTCACAGCAACGGGCTCGCACGGCGATCCTTGCAGCTCCTTGTGGAGCCCGCATCGCCACGGCATGATGGATCAAGACAACCAATTTCATGAGGGTATATAACAAAGTGGCCGTGCCTGGGCGACACTCCGGTCGTGGTTGCCGTTTTCAACGCCTCTCCCGCTGCCGATACATTGCTGCAGAGCGCCACAGCTTCAACGCACCCGCTTGATCTTCTGTGCCGGCTGCTTCTTGCACTCAGGGCACAGCCAATCGCCCACCGGCTCCTCCTTGATCCCCACACACATCCAGTGGAACCACTGATACTGGCAGTTGTCGTTGTCGCACGCAACCATGTCACCGAAACTAACGCGTTGACAAAAGCAGTACTTAGTGTCGTCCGACTCTTCTTCGTCTCCTTCTCCCGCCACACCAGACATCTCCTCATCTTCGGTACCAGCATCACTGGCTACACTCTCATCTTCAGCTGTTGTAGACGGTGAAGCTCTCGAACCGCCCTTACGCCTCTTCTTGTTGACCCCAGACTTGGCAGTCAGAGCAGCCTTGCGCAACGGCTGCTGTGGCTTGGCCTTCTTGACTGTGAGTGCATGCCTCGGTCCTACGCTGCCAGCTCGCGAACCTGGCGTCGACGGTTTTGGTGTGCCCGGTCCAATTGAGCCTTGTCGACCCAGAGACGAATTTGCTGCGGGCAGAGGTCCAATGCTGCCAGTTGGTCTGCGACGCTTGCTGTCACTTCCCGCCGAGAGCTCTCGTTCTGATCGTGCACTAGCTTGAATCGCGCTTTGTGCGTTGGTCAGTCTTTGCTGGTTGAGCAGTGCTTGGGTCTGCATGTTCTGTATCGGGGCTGCCCTCGAGTTGGCGCTAACATTTGTCGCATTTGTGATGCGTGCGATTGCTGCTGCCTGTGCAATGTTGGGCGCGCCTCCACCTTGGTTGCCAGATACCGGATGTAACGGTGTACTTGCGCCTGTATTCGTGGATGATAAAGGTGGCACTAGATTGCCTGGTGAATCCTTCAATAGAGAAGGCATCTGCGGGTCTGCAGGTATAGAGCCATCGCTTTGGAGATCCCGCAGCTTGATGTCCAGCCGCTTCACATATCGATCGAGCTGCGAAAGGTGTTAGATAGAAGTTTCGATCGTGCAGTAGGTTGCTTACGAGCGCGGCGGCTTTGTCTACGAGGCCAATCTTCTCCTCCTGAAGAATCTGCGCGCGTTCGTAGTTTTGGATCACAACTTTATTGTACGGCTCCTCCTTAGGGTTAACGACCAAACTACCGTTCAGCTTAATGAACTTTTGAAGACTGTTGTCGCGTTGCTGTATCGCGGCACGCAGGTCGTGGATCTGCGCATCTTTGGCCTGTACTTCTTCGTAGAGATGCGTGATCTCCGCGGGAAGATTGGCGACATCGTGGATGAACTGCTCAAGAACAGTCGCCGCATCTTCCGCAATAGCCATGATCAGGATGTTTTGGTGATGTTGTTGAGTGAGGTGACGATGTCGTCTTGATGGAAAGTGGTAGTTTGTAGATGGAAACCCCGGAGTGAAAGCACGAGATGCGCCAACAGGTAGGCGCGACTGCAACAAAGCCTAGAAGCCCAGCTATTAGTTCACGGATTTCCTGATTGCCTCCAGATTCCTGTGTCTATCTCTTTTGAAAAGTGAAGAATGTTATATGATGTCTGCTTGGACTGCGGTGCGTGTTCTCGACTTGGTTGCATTCAGCCCTAACAAGCTAGTCAGCTAGCGCGTCACGTGCGGCTCAGCAAAACATCAAGAGCCTACCAATCAGACGGCGACATCCACTCCAACCTCACATCCATATCACACCCTGAAGGAAATCGCGCCACTTTCACTACACGGCAGCAAGATATTCAAGCAAGACTTGTCAATCTGCGATAGTTGAAAGGTGGCCCGCGGGGAAACCTGACCCTGCTCAGCGACCGACGCGCACACCGACAACTACACCGAGAATCCCGTGGGCGATAGATCCGTCAATATGCGCGTTTCTGGATATGGACCGAGCAATAATATTGTCGAGGAATATCTCTCGCCGGTTGACCATGACGTTTACACCGGCGAGTTCCAGGATTTCAAAGCTCTCGCCGATTCCGCGAAACAAGAGGTTATTGCAAGAGAGGCTGAAGAGTACGGGCTAGAAAGGCCGCAAGGATACAATGTGTCCTTCCACTACAACCCACATGTCGAATACCACCACTTCGGAAGCTCACATCCAATGAAACCATGGCGGTTGACCTTGACGAAACAGCTGGTGCTTTCGTACGGGCTCGAGTACACGATGGATCTTTACGAGCCCCGGCCAGCCAGTTTCAATGAATTAGCCATTTTCCATGACCGAGAGTATCTATCTTACCTTAGCGAGTAAGTTGTACTCCTGTTTGGCAATCTCGTTCGTCGTGGCTCGTCTCTCTAACATACACAGAATCACACCTCAAAATGCCAAGCCAGACGATTCACAGTACATAGCTTACGGCTTTGGTGGTGACTCGAACGATTGTCCAGTCTTCGATGGCCTGTGGAACTACGTGTCGCTGTACACAGGCGCCTCTATGAGCGCGGCCTACAATCTACTGAACAAGCAGTCTGACATAGCTATCAACTGGTCGGGTGGTCTGCATCACGCGAAGAAGAACCTTGCATCGGGATTTTGCTACGTGAACGACATCGTCATCGCCATACAGCTTCTGCTGACCCAACACCAACGCGTACTGTACATCGATATCGACGTCCATCACGGCGATGGTGTGGAGCAAGCATTCGAGTCGACCGACCGTGTGTTCACACTCTCGTACCACAAATACGGTATTGACAGGCATGGCTGGCCATTCTTTCCAGGGACTGGTAATATTGACGAGATGGGCCCGAAGGATCCAGCGAACCGCGGCAAAGCGCACAGCCTGAACATCCCCATCGACGACGGAATCGATGATCACCAGTATAAATGGTTGTTCAGGACAGTTACAAGCAAGGTTGTCGAAAAATACAACCCTCAGGCCATTGTACTACAGTCAGGTGCCGACTCGCTTGGAGGAGACCGACTCGGTCGATTCAACCTCAATATCAAGGCACACGGCTCCTGTATCGAGACTGTCAAGTCTTTCGGACGGCCTCTTGTCCTCATTGGCGGTGGAGGATATACACCTCGAAATGTCGCGCGTACCTGGTGCCACGAAACAGCTGTCTGTGTTGGCGCTACATTACACAATGACCTTCCGACTCATATTCCGTACCTTCAGGCATTCCAAGGAGAGGAGAACGGCGACGGCATACTGTATCCCGACTTGCACAATACTAAACGCCACGACAATCTGAACACAGACCCAGCGTTGCACAAGCTCGTTGAAAAGGCCATGGAGAACCTCCGTTACATGGAGGGAGCACCGAGTGTCGTAGTCAACACAAAAGGCATCACAGAAGAACAGATCATGAAGGTCAGAGAGCAGATCGACCAAGAGCTGGCAGAAGAGGAAGATGACAGGATTCACTCCTTGCTTGTAGAGAAGACTCGACGAACTCGGGAAAGGAACATTGGAGGGAGGAACGAACGACGTTGATTCGATTGTATAAGGGACAGCGTCGAGATTGGCATGCTGTACGATTAGACAATTTGTCGTTGGCGTTCGGGAATCTGGCGTTCGAGAGGTTAGACCAAAGCTTGTCTCGATACCCCATCAAAGCATACACCTTCACCCAAAATGCGCTTACACTCTACTCAACATGAATGTCTAACGTACCTCAAGCTACGAAGTAGGAACAGGGATCGTCTACTCTTTGACAGGCTTCGGCCACGGCCGTTCAATCAATGGACCCTAAATTTTACCCCACGAAGCTTAGTCCACTAAGCGCAGCCATGTGGACTGCTTACTGCTCATCAGATGCTCGGGCTAGGTAGCTGGCTTTGTTTTAGACCCGAGCACGAGCCCCGGCGGTCAGCGAACGTAGCCCACGGAATCCGTTTCGTTCTAATCGCCCCACTTTGAAGGATACCAAGGCGTCTCGACTTTTGCTGCTTATAAGTCCTTGTGTTACGACGCAAGATCGACTCGTAGTGACACTGGGCGTGAGGGGGAGAGTTGCTCCGCGTGCGACTGCTTCAGAGGTTACTAGACGAGTAGGAGACCGACGATGCACGGAGCGTTGAGATGTGGGCCTTGCAGCGATGACTCAGGTTCCACCTTCGTGAACTGTATCGGATGTCGCGTCTGGAATACCTATGAGTGGTCTTGCCTTATCAGAAACGGCCTCGAGATTTAATCAGATTCGGTGACGCCCAGTCGGACATAACACTGCCATCGGCGTTTGCGCCCGCAAGAAATGGTAACATTACAGGAGCGTGCCGCAGTAGAAAGCATCTACGTTTCACTGCTCCCTCGAGCATGACTTTCAGGTTCCTCCCATCCTTACGATCTTCAGCCCTTTCCATTGGCTCGCTGGCCGACTAGCCCTATTACCAATCCCCACGGCGGGCATTACCTAGCGGATGAAGTTAAGCGTCGGTGGCTTTCATGCACCGATAGCGGGCCAGGATTCTTGAGGTCTACTGCATGCAATTGCTCGGTCAGCAAGCCTGAGACATTCAGACAGCTTCAATCCTGAGGCTGTAGGGCCATACTCTACACATGCACCGCCATGTCTGATGAACACATATATACCGGGAGCGCGCCCGATCGCGCGCAGAAGAACGGCAGCCTGAACGGAAGTTCCGTCGCGCCGAATCCCCGATCTTGCATCACCTGCAGGAAACGAAAGGTCAAGTGCGACAAGAAACACCCGTGCTCCAATTGCGCGAGGGCGAAAATCGAGTGCATCTTCCCAGGACCGGGGCGCGCGCCACGGAAGAGCCGGAAACCGCCAGATGCAGAGCTGTTGGATAGGCTGCGACGCCTGGAAGGTGTCGTGCAGACACTGAATGCGCAGGTCGAAGAACACGAGCAGGAAGCTGTCGAGCGCGAGCGCGACAATGGCAGTCGCCAGGGAAGCGTGAGTGAGAATTGCTTCGCCGATAATGTTGGCTCCAGAAGCAGCCCTTCCATTGTAGTGGACAACAGCGTCGAAGGGCTTGAAAGCCGCTTCGGCAGACTAGTCGTGGAGAAAGGCAGGAGTCGCTACATCAACAATAGTTTCTGGGCCAGTCTGAACAACGAAGTCGAAGACCTCAGGTCTGTACTGATTGAGTCTTCTGACGATGAGGACGATCCCAGCTCACCAGACACATCCGAGCACACAGGTCAACACCAGGGATACATCTTCGGCCTGAGCTCTACTAATGTCGATATGCGAGCATTACACCCAACACCTGAGCTCGCGCGCCAGTTCTGGGAAGCCTACAAGGATACCGTTGAGCCCCTGGTCAAGGTACTGCACATCCCTACTTTTGAGCTAGCTTTCAACGATGCCCTGCAAAACCCCAAAGAGGTCAGCAAAGCCCTGGAGTCTCTACTGTTCGCCATCTATTACGGAGCAGTAACCAGTGCGACTACAGAAGAATGCCTACAGAAATGGGGCGTGGACAGGCCGTCACTTCTGGTCAGATATCGTTTCGCTCTGGAACAGGCGCTTGCTCGAGCAAACTTCCTCTACTGCGATGAGATTGTCATCCTGCAGGCTTTTGTGATCTTCCTCATTCTGCTGCGCAGAAACGATGATGCCCGGAAGATCTGGACTTTGACTGGTCTTGCGGTGCGCATTGCCCAGACACTGGGTATACACAGAGATGGCAGTCACTTCGGACTAGCGCCCTTTGAGATCGAAATGCGCAGGAGGCTCTGGTGGCAAGTCTGTATCCTGGACGCAAGGTCGTCCGAGGACCATGGATGTGATCCCACCATTGTTGAAGCACAGTTTGACGCCAAGATGGTAGGTATCGGCCGAGCCACACATAGATACATGCTAATTACATCCTGGCAGCCCTTGAACGTCAACGACACTGACTTGTACCCCGACATGACTGAATTTCCCCAAGAGCGCACAGGCTTCACAGACATGACCTTCAGCCTCATTCGCTTTGAGGTTGCCAATATCTTCCGGCGCATTCTGTACATCCCGCCTGGACCAGTCAGGTGTACCGAGCTGTTCGCCAATCTTTCGATAGCCGAGAAGGAAAAATGGATTGCGGAATGCCATCAGCAAATAGAGCAGAAGTATTTACAGAACTGCGATATGTCGGTCCCGATTTGCTGGGTGACTGCGACAATATCGAGGCTCATCATGAGCAAGATGTGGTTGATCGTGTACCACCCACATCAGCGCAAGGACGGTGGAGCGTCCCTGCCACAAGAAACGAAGGACAAACTGTTCATCACCTCGCTCGAGAACGTCGAATACTCGATACTGCTCGAAACGGAGGCTCGTACCATGAAATGGGGTTGGCTCTTCCGCACTTACGTACAATGGCACGCCATCGCGTTTCTGCTGTCTGAGTTGTGCGTGCGCACTAAAGGAGAAGCCGTAGAACGTGCCTGGCGCGCGCTTGAAGCCTCAGCCGGACGCTGGTGGTTTCCGCTTAGCGACACATCCGCGAACCGAAAGAGTCAGCATGGGACCTTGTGGAAGCCTCTCAGAAAATTGTTGGCCAAGGCAAGGGCAGCGAGAGAGAGGGAGATCCAACTCGAACAGGCAAGTCGAGCTGTCAGGTACGACCGGTATCTTAACGATCCCTTTCTATGGATGCCCAACTCCGTTTCTCCCGTCACAGTCGATCAGCCAAGCTCGGAAGCGCTGGACAAGCTCTTGCGGCCATCCGCGCCCAAGCTTGGTGTAGCACCAATACGCGCAATCCCATCGAGCTGGCTTGAGAGCCCCGTGGCTCTGAACACGAGCAGACCAATTACAGGCCTCAGAGGCGAAGACTTTGGACAGGCCCAGACGACACAGGGCAGGAGTTCGACTCGATTGGAAAGTCAGACTGGTAGCCCAGGTAAACAGTTTAGCCAGCTGGCGGACCACGGGCTTGACGACGTCCTCTTCGATGTAATGCAAGGACAGGCCTTCGCTACTCCCTATGTTCCAGACCCGCCGACCTCGATGCAAGACAGTCAGACTGGCCTCGCCACGGGTGCGCAGCCGGTCATGCAAAATGGAGGGAATCTCATGACCGGGGGTTATGCACCCGATATGCAGTTCTTTCGAGACCTGAACTTCGACGACTTGACATCCCCAGAGACGATTAATGGACAGAACAGCAGCAACGACTCCTTCGTCGGGGATGGCGGGCAGATGGACTGGCAGGTTTTCGACGACATGGTCAGCCAGTACGGCTTTGACGGACAGGCAGCGAATAATGCCAACGCAACGGGAACCGGACACATGGGTTTGGTGCATTTCTTGTGAGATTAACGTGTCTGTACAGTACAGCGCAGTTGGCCATGGCGTTTACATGGGAAACCTTGACTCTTCGGCTGAAGGAGCCATGATACCCATGTTTGAATGGTCCTTGTACAGTAATTTGTAGTTTAGCGACATCATACTCACTTCTTCAAGGCTCCGTGCCACCGCCTCCAACTATGAAAACAACCGCGTCAACAACACCGCCCAGACGCCCAGAACAGGACCGATTCTTCCACGAATGCTCTCCCTGCAGACGTGCCGATCTGCCGCAGGGATCGCGCCGGCTATATGCAAGACGGATGAAACAGGGTAAGCTGGTCCACATCAAGACATGACTAGATGGCGCTGATAACCTTATCGTCACCTTCCACGTCCCATTCGAAAACGCCCTCGTAGACCGTACGCATATCAACGGCGGGAGGCAGGTGGCAAAGGAGGGAAAGCGAGGGGTTGATTTGTGATTGGCCAGTGCATCCACGTGCTGGACGCTCACCGCTTCAATCTTGAACCATCCCCGGACCGGCTCGAGACTTGACGGTTGTACCCGTAAGGCGTCGCAGTGGTACTTGAACGTGTCGACGCGCCAGCGGGGCGATTTGGTGCTTACTCCTTGCGATTTCCGAATGCAAGTATCAATAAAGGCCCACAACACCCCAACCACACCCTCCTCCCTCTTCAGCATGGCAGCCACACACCACCCTCCCAGTTCGCCCGCAGATCTCCAGACGCCAAACACACCCGCGCCCGCCAACGCAGCCGCGCAGCGAAAACCCACCATCCTCCACCTCGGCGATGACATCCGCTGGAACCATGACCTGTACGCCCGCCTCAGCCAGAAGTTCACCATAGTACGGACCCACTCCCTGCCGCGCGCGGCCTTCAAGCGCGGCCTGCAGGACAGAACGTGGGGCGACTTCGTGGCAATGTACCGCCCCTTCTGGAACACGGGCGGCGAAATGGGGAACTGGGACGATGAACTAATGTATACCCCCCTCCCATACCCATCCGAGATATAAAAAAGGAAAAGGAAGAAGACTGACAATACAGCGCCCTGCTGCCCGCGAGCTGCAAACTCTTCGCCTCAGCCGGCGCGGGCTACGACTGGGTCGACACGCGCCTGCTCGGCACGCGGGGGATAACATACTGCAACGCGGCCTCGGCGTGCAGCGAGTCGGTCGCCGACGCAGCGCTGTTCTTGATCCTCGCGACCTATCGGCTGTTCGGATGGAGCGCGCGGGCCGCACACTCGTGCTCGCCGGAGCAGTTCAGCGACGCCATGCGCAACATCGGCGCGCAGACGCATAACCCCAACGGCACCGTGCTGGGCATCGTGGGGCTGGGCCGCATCGGGGCGCGGATCGCGACCAAGGCGCGCGCACTGGAGATGGACGTGTGGTACCACGACGTGGAGCGGTGGGACGAGCGCGCGGCCGGGGTTGGGGCGCGTTGGTGCGCGAGTCTGGAGGAGTTGCTGTGCGGGAGCGATTGCGTGGTGCTCGCTGCGCCGTTCAGCGGGCGCGTGCTGCTGGGCGCTGCAGAGTTTGCGTGGTTCAAGCGCGGCGCGCGCCTGGTTAATGTCGCGCGCGGCGCGCTGGTGGATGAGGATGCACTGTTGTGCGCGCTGGACGAGGGCCGGCTGGCTGCCGTCGGGATGGATGTGCATGCGACGGAGCCTGTTGTGAATCGCGAGCTGGCCGGGCGCAGGAATGTTATGATGCTGAGTCATACGGCGGGGGCGAGTGTGGAGAGCCATGTTGGGTTTGAGCGGATGGGGATGGAGAACTTGCTGGGGTGGTTGGAGAGGGGGGAGGAGGGGCTGCTGAGTCCTGTGAATCTGCAGTGGTTGAATAGAGATGGAAAGTGATGTTGAGACCAGTTATTGTATGTCTTTGTTTCACGGTCTCCAGCTCCTGCTCAGTCTCTGGCCAATCCCTATAAAAAGATGGAGCTGTCGTTGATGTCCATGGTTCCCAACATATTCTTTTAACAGAAGTTGAAGAGCATCAGCAAGTGCTTGAAGTAGATCACATCGACCTTCTGCATTAGGACCTAATTTTCTCTCAGCTATTGTTAGAAAGGCTACTGTTAGTAACAGTGGCACAGTAACAGCACAGCAGTCGATTCGTTATCAAGAGAAGAAGGGATTTTTTTTTATTTACCTACATAACTATATGTATTTAGAGACAATACTCTCATAGGAGTTGGTCTTCTTGTTAATCCACCAGACACCTCAGATCTACACACTGTATTGTATAGTGTCATGCTTGTCAGTACCGGCGGTTGCATGGGGGCGGCGACGGCCCATGTCGAATCCAGATATCCAAGGTGGTGGACTCAAGTCGGACACCACACAACGGGAGATATTCGACGTAATCTCGTGGAGCAAAAAGCCCAAGCACAGTTCATTCAACAATACTCCCCAGTCCCACAGAGGTATAATAGCGAAACCCACAACGCGCCACCACTCGGCCATCAATCAGACACTCCACCATCACTCACCCATCAATCAGACACTCCCCTCACCACTCGGCCATCAATCAGACACTCCCCTCACCACTCGGCCATCAATCAGACACTCCACCATCACTCACCCATCAATCAGACACCCCAACAACACCTCATCCCACTTCCCCTCCTTCGCCGTCTCGCTCACCTCAGTGCACCGCTCGCGTCGTCTCACCGTGCTTCCGACGCCGGAGCCGCGTTCCTCCGCGCCGACGGAGGTGTGCTCGCGCGGAGAAGCGAGGGAAGCCGCAGCGCTGTGTGTGTTCGACGCCTCATCTCTTGGCTGAGAGAAGGTAGATCTAGCCGAGTTTGCTTTCGTCTCAGGATCTTCCAAACCAGGGCGTGCCGACGCTGTATCACGGCTGCACTGAGAGATTGAGATTACCGATGGACCGTGGTGCACGCATGCCTTGCCCAAGACGCCTTGCTCGCCCAATTGCACGCGCTCCCATCCGCGCACCAGCAGCGCAGCGCCGTGGAGCAAGCCCAGCGCGATTGCCATGAAAGTTGAAAACCCGCCCGCGACGTGGATGTCGACGTTGAGCTTGACGCAGTTGTCTCGCACGCTGAGGGGCACTTTGGCCGCTCCAAACTCCAGGGGTGGTGCGGTGTCGACTGCGAAGCCGCGGCAGTGGGAGAGGTACTGCGGGAGGCTGAGGATGTAGGAGGCAATGTGGCTGGTGAGAACGGCGAGCATTAGGATGTCCAGGACGCCGAGGAGGATGTGGATAGTCCGGGGCGACAGGCGGTGGTGCAGGAGGGAACGGTACGTGGACGGCGTGGACGGTACCGTGGTGGCAGGTGATGGATCCGTCTCGATCCCCTCTCTCACACACCACCACCCATCCAACACCACAACCGCCACCACACAATCCAGCGGCACCATCCCCAACACACCAACCCACACAGCCGTGCGCCACCCCCTCTTCATCTCCCTCACAAAACCACGTGCCCACCACCCCGGCATCTCATAGTCCTGCACCAGCGCGACGGTGCCGACGTGCCAGAGCAGCATGAGCGTGAGCAGCAGCGCGGCGATGAACGTGAGCGTGGCGATGTGGATGTGTGCCGTGAGAAAGCGGTCGCGCGGGGTGAGGCGCGGGTGTCGTATCGGGGAGATGGATGCGGAAGCCATTGCAGTGGGCGTCCGGGGAGGCGATGTGATGGTGGTGGCGCGGAGTATTTTCAAAAAAAAAAAGAAGAGGTACGTAGGTTGGCCATGGGGCAGGAGCCGACAGTGGCGGAAGGCGTATTGAAGAAGACAGCACAAGGCAAGGACAGAACGACATGGCATTTTTGGAAGCGGGAAAGCCGTTTCGTCTAGTCTACCCCGTGCTGATGAGAAACGGACAGCAGTTTGATCAATAAAAGTGCAAGCGCACAGTGCCAAGGACACAAAAGTAACCAACTACTCCCCATCACGCCGTGACCGTGAACGCCGCGCTAAATCCAAAGCAAGAATCACAATGACAATGACAAGACCGGTTGGTGGTCGTGGTGTTGGGGGTGTTGATGGTGGTGGTGTTGACTTGTGAGCTCGAAGCTTGTTGGTGTGAGCTCGAAGCTTGTTGGTGTGAGCTCGAAGCTTGTTGGTGTGAGCTCGAAGCTTGTCGGTGTTCAAAGGGCTTGGCGGCGGCGGCGAAGCAAAGGTGAGGTAGGACCCAAAGTGGCGTCTCGCCTGCTCGACCCAGCCCCAGAGTCGTCTTTGCTGGTCGCTCTCAAAGTTTGTATTCAATGTGATTCGTGTGTGGAGAAATCACGATGAAGCCGGACTCTGCTGGTGCCGCTTCACTTGTCTGTTGTCTGTCTTTGTATCTCGCTCGTGCTGTTCTCGTGTTCCGCTGGAAGACCTTTGCTAGTGTGGTTCCCGGCATTCTAGTGTGGTTCCCGGCATTCTGTGTGGCTCCCGGCATTCTGTGTGGCTCCCGGCATTCTAGTGTGGCTCCCGGCATTCGAGTGTGGTTCCCGGCATTCGAGTGTGGTTCCCGGCATTCAAGTGCGGTTGTAATCACCACCTGGTCTGTCCGCGCTCGAAAGCCCCGTCCTGGCAGTCGGCAAACCATCGATGCTGCCCTGCGTCTCCGCTTCGACGGCTTCTCTGGCACACCGCTCCTAAGCATTAAAGTCGGCGCCGAAGCCCCCGGATCCGTACTGGTTCCAGTCCGTCTGTGCCTCCAGCATCCACGACACAGAGTCGAAGAACTCGTAGCTGTTTGCGCTCGCCAGGCCCTGAGGCAGCGCAAGGGGCATGCTGAGGGTGTTGAGATGCGGGTTGAAGTTGGGCATGGTATGCGCGGGATTTTCGACGACGAGGCCGGGCGGAGGCGTCGAGCTGCTCGAGGAGTCGGGGTTCGTGGGGTTCGTAACGACGGTGTTGTCGAGCTGCTCTGCTGCACCGCTGACTTGGGCTTCGCGCCACCGCCACACGCAATCGAACACGACACTCATGCTCATGCGGCTACGGACAATGAGACCCAGCGGATCCTCGAGCATGCCCGTGCTTTCTCGTCGCTGCTGCGTGGTCTGCTGGGACTGCGGCTGGGTGTTGAACATGTTGGCGATGCCAGAGTTGCTGATCGAAGGCGATTGCGACATGCTGTGAAGACTGCGCCCCCGTGAGCTCTCCTTCCAGAGCTGCGCCAGCACTTCGGCAAAGCGATCCAGGAGGTCGTTCGGCCAGACTTTGGCTCGCCTCAGCGCCTCGACGGTCTGCAGCACATATGTACGGCCCTTGGACGGCAGCCGCCCGGCGAAATCCGAGTTGAGGAGCTTGAGGAGGGCAAAGCCAGCGGCGAGGGCCATCTGCATAATGTAGTAAGGCACGTAGGGGAGTTTGCTCGCTTGCTGCAACTTGAACACCTGGTCGAGGTACGCCGTGGCTGCGTAGTACAGCGCGACCAGATCGTCGCGGCGTTCGAGTCGAGGCTCGGGGCTGAAAAAAGAGTGGAGATGCAGGTGCAGTGAGACTGCACAGTGGTAGAGCTCCTCCAGCTCTGCGATTGTTAGCTGCTGCGTCTGACGAGCCGCGCGTCCACGTACCGTTGTCGGCGCCGTCCAGCGACCCTCGCTCTTCCTTTAAGCGATCCGCCTCCAGCGTCATGTACGTTGTCGCAGCCTCGGCGGCGAACCTGTGCGTGTTGGCCGAGTACAGGAGCTTGTTGATGCGGCTGGCAGCCATCTCCTGGCGCAGACGGACAAACAGGGTGGGCGGGATGGTGCGCATGTGGTCCTCGTCGTCGACCTTGAACTCCAGCGTCGAGTCGTAGAGGGTGATGGAGGGCTGGCCGTTGCCTGTGGAGACGCTGCGGGGTGTCAGTTACAGCGTGCGCAGCCACGCGTCCAAATTTCCACTCACGTCTGGGCGACAATGTTGCACACGGCCCACGTCCGCAGCCGGTCGTGGATGTCTTCCTGCTGCAGACGGACGCGCGTGCGCGAGAAGTCCTGCGGGTGGGTGGGCTGGTGCAGCCCAATCTGCATGGCAATCTGCATCATGACGCCGCACAGCATGTACGTGGGGTCCGTGACGGTGCGCTCGGCGGGCACCGGCCAGGTGCACAGCAGACACAGGGCCTTGACGACATGGTGGTTGGGCTGGTTGCGGATCGAGTCCCAGATCAGGTCCGTCAGCGGCTTCGCCAGGTCCTTGAGCAGCGCGGGCCGACTGGTGGAGCGGCGGGCGGCGACGCTGATAATGGCCCAGAAGAGCAGCTTGTGGTCGTGGTTGTAGTACTCGTCGGGCGAGCGCACCTGGTCGAGGAACGGCAGGAAGGGGTGGTACAGCTGGAAGTACTCGGCGAACAGCTCGCTGACGTCGCCAAGGCCCAGGCGCACCTCGCCGGCCCCGAGCGAGTAGAAGAGGGGGGACTGGCCGCTGCGCAGGTCGAGCAGCGACGTGGCGGCGACCTGCTGGTGCTGCGTGTGCAGGAACGCGTCGGCGGCCTCGAGCTTGAGCTGCGGCGCCGCGCCGTGGGCTATGTGGCCAGCCACGGCGGCGCCGCGGCCCTCGTACGCCGCCAGGCGCGCGCGCAGGGCCTCCATCTCGCGCTCCATCTCGGCGTTGCGGTTGCGCTTGCCGACGCGCTTGAAGTTGGGCTCGATGACGCAGCGCAGGTTCTGCTTGACGCAGCGCGCGCAGCTCACAAACGGGTCGCGCTGGACGTTGCACTTGAGCTGTGCACACGCGGCCTGTCAGCGCGGCACGCGGACTCGGGACGCGCTCGCTCGTCGACGGCGTCGACGGGGCCGACGGGGTCTCGACTCACCTTCTGCTGGCGGCATTCGTTGCATGCGCGCTTCACGGCCATGTTGCGACGCGCCGACGCTGGGCGCGAGCCCTCTGCGTCGCCGTTCGCAAAGTCGTCGTCCTCGCTGGACGCAGACCGCTTGAACCCGCGCGGCTGGCCGGGCGGGCTGCCCGCGAAGCCCTGCGCCGCGAGGCCGTGGCCGTTGCCCGGCGTCGTGGGCGCGAGCTGCTCCGACATGGACATGATGTGGCGACGTGTAGCTCCTGCAGCCTGTTGCGCGCGGCGGCACCGATATCGCTGCCCGAGGTGTGTGCTCTTGCGCTTGGGCTGGGGCGGGGTCGGAGCTGGGAGGTGAATTCTGCGCGGCGTGCGCTGGCTTGCTCCCCGCGCTGAGGGCGACACACGGCAGCTATCAGGCAGTGCAGGCAGTGCAGGCAGTGCAGGCAGTCTGGACAGTCTGGACAGTGCAGGCAGTCCGGGCAGTCCAGACAGTCAGCTGGCCCCCGTCGGCTATCGATATCGCTGTCACGTCTGCTCGCGACGACAGGCACGCTCGAGCTTGCTGCAGGATCCCGCCGCCGAACAACCTCTTCAGGCTACTGGAGCTCCGCTTGTCCCCGCCGTGTTTGCAATGGTGCCATTTTTCGGACCCATGCACTCCTCCCCGACGCTACTGGCCACACACACTGCCGCTGTCCAGCTGGCAGAACGTCGGCTGATGGGCAAAGGCAGGGACAGGGTGATGGCATCGAGTCACCACGACTGAAATCATGTCATGGGCGCTGGTGCTAATTACTTCGCACAGGAGAAGCTAGCTGCAAAGGTGGAAGCCACAAACTAGACAAGGTCTTGTCTGCAGCAAGACGGCAGCTCTGGAGGCTGCAGATACTGCTGTGCCGCGGCCGACCTTCTCTGTAGTCTGGCGTGTGCGTACACGACGGACCTGCGTGTTTGTTCACCTGATCGACCGATTGGTGTCTTGTTCGTTCCAAGCTCCCGTGCGTTCAGTCGCTGTCAGAGTCACTGTGGAGGCTCAGCGCGTTCGGATTGGGCACATGGTCACGTAGACAACACACAGTCACAGCAGGCCAGAGTCGGCAGGGTGACGACAGTCTTCCACGGGCTCAACGCGTGGGCTCGACTGCAAGCATCAACCAACAAGCCCTGGCCCTCCACCGCCTTCCATGCCACGCCCTCGTCGTCACGCATCATGCACCGCATAGCCCAATTGTGTTGCGCAGCTTGTGGATGTATTCGTGATCCTACTCAGCTACTGTCCTGGTGGACTTCGGAGAGTGACGCAGAAATCGCCGTGATATCGTGAAAGTCGACCGAACCAGGAGACTGCCCATAATGCACATGAACACCGATAGCCCCAGTTTTGCCATGCTTGAACCCCAGTTACCCTCGATTCATCCCCGCTTAATGCTTCTTCTGCTGGGACTCCTTGAGGACCTTCTTGACAACCTTCTGCTCCTCAATGAGGAAAGCGCGGACGATGCGGTCCTGCACGCAGTTGGCGCATCGCGATCCACCGTAGGCGCGCTGGACCGTCTTCTTGGGGCGGGAGACGGTGGCGTATTCGCGGGGGCGGAGCGCAGGGACACCGGCGAGCTTGGTGCCGCAGTCCTAGAACCTGTCAGAGCCGGCCGCGGCATGCAATTGCGCTGCACTTACACCGCACTTGGGGGCAGTGCCCTTCTTCTTGATGTGAAGGTAACGGAGCTCACCGCCGGGAGTCTTGATCACGCGGACCTTCTGGCTCCTGGTGTTGTAGGGGGCACGACGCCTCTGCGCGCTGTTAGCCACTTTCCCACACGCGTCCAACCAATTCCATCTCTGGTCTTCTTGCTCGGAAGCTCGGGGCGACGTACGTAGGTGAGTCTGGTGTTAGGCATTGTGATTGATTTCCCGGGGAATCAGTGGGTGATTGTCTGTTACAGAGCGTGAGCGAAAAATTCGTGTCGCGGTCGAGCGCAGTTTCGGACGAATGAATCGAGCGTGCAGGCAGTCGATGCTGTCGGCGGGCTGCGTGATTCGGGCAGGGCTTCGCTGGGGCAGGCTTACCGCTGGGCGTTAGTAGTCGTGATGTCGTGAAATTGATCACCTTGCGGAACTTCGGTGTGCTCGCTTAGCAAAGCGTGTCCGTGCGCTTGGCCCGCAGAACATCACGTGGATCCTGAACTTCATAAATCTGAAAGGAAGGCGCTAGCGCATCGCAGCACACGTGACCATGCCCTAGCGCGTGGACGAAAAGATATCATCAAAGGTGCGACGCCACTAGGGGAGCAACTCCATCGCCAATCGCTGCAACGCGTGGAGCGTCAACCCCAGCTCGACGCGCATCTGTACGATTTTCCTTTCGGAGCATCCAGCGACCGATTCGGAATCTGCGCGCGGACGCGACTTTCCAGCATCGACCGCGGCGCGCTGTCGTCCGCATAGCTTGGAGACTCGCCCTCTGAGCTGCACCCCGATACAGCACGACAACGAAACGCCCACCCAGCATGGCGTTCCCACCACCCCCTCCCCCGCCGCCTCCTCCAGGCCCTCCCGGGTCTGGCTATGGAGCACCCCCGCCGCCACCTCCCCCTCCCGGTCCTCCGGGCGCGCCAGGCACCTCAGGCCCTCCCGGAATGCGCCAGATGGCCGATCCTCAGGTCGCCAAGTTTGCGCAGAAGAAGAAGGACTGGCTGCGACAACAACGACAGAGGTTCGGCGAGAAGCGCAAGGCCGGATTCATTGAGACACAGAAGGCAGACCTGCCCCCAGAGCATCTGCGCAAAGTGTTCAGAGACATTGGCGATGTATCGCAGAAGAAGTTCACCACAGACAAGAGGAGCTATCTGGGTGCGCTCAAGTTCATGCCCCACGCGGTCCTGAAGCTTCTAGAGAACATGCCCATGCCCTGGGAGAGCAGGCGCGACGTCAAGGTCCTCTACCACACCAACGGATGCTTGACACTCGTCAACGAAGTACCGCGCGTGATTGAGCCAGTCTTCCACGCACAATGGGCGGCCATGTGGGTCGCTATGAGGAAGGAGAAGAGCGACCGTCGCCACTTCAAGCGCATGCGTTTCCCTCCTTTTGACGACGAGGAGCCTCCGCTTTCCTACTCAGAGAACATCGAGGACGTCGAACCCCTGGAACCCATCCAGTTGGAGCTCGACGAGGACGAAGATGACCCGGTCATTGAGTGGTTCTACGAGCACCGCCCCCTCCTTGACACCCCACACGTGAACGGGCCGAGCTACGAAACATGGAACCTCGACTTACCACAGATGGCCACATTGTATCGTCTGAGCAGACAATTGCTCAGCGACACTGTAGACAAGAACTACTTCCACATGTTCGACATGAACAGCTTCCTGACGGCCAAGGCGCTGAACGTTGCAATCCCCGGAGGACCTCGCTTCGAACCGTTGTACAAAGACATCGACCCGAACGACGAGGATTTTGGTGAATTCAACGCCATTGACCGCATCATTTTCCGCGCGCCCATCCGCACAGAGTACCGCGTCTCGTATCCGTTCCTCTACAATTCTCTCCCTCGTAGTGTCAAGCTGGCTTGGTACTCGTATCCCCAGGTCGTCTACGTTCACGCGGAAGACCCAAGTCTGCCTGCATTCTACTTTGACCCTATCATTAATCCCATCTCCTCGAGAGCAGTAGCACCTAAGAACATTTCCGTGAGCCACGAGGATTTGGTTTTCGGTGACGCTGACGAGGATGACGAGGACGAATTCCAGATGCCCGAAGAAGTGGAACCCTTCATGGCAGATGAAGAGCTGTCCACACCTGAGACAGCCGGAGCCATCGCACTTTGGTGGGCACCACACCCTTTCGACAAGCGTTCTGGACGCATGGTTCGCGCACAAGATGTGCCTCTGGTGAAACAGTGGTACCTTGAGCATGTCCCTGCTGGTCAGCCGGTAAAGGTCCGAGTGTCGTACCAGAAGCTGCTGAAGAGCTTCGTTCTGAACGAGCTTCACAAGAAGGACCCGCAAGCACAGAGCAAGCAGGATTTGATGCGCACACTGAAGGGCACAAAGTTCTTCCAGCAGACGAAGATTGATTGGGTGGAAGCAGGTCTGCAAGTCTGTCGGCAGGGTTACAACATGCTGAACCTGCTCATTCACCGCAAGAACCTGACCTACCTGCATCTCGACTACAACTTCAACTTGAAGCCGGTCAAGACGCTCACCACAAAGGAACGCAAAAAGTCACGATTCGGAAACGCTTTCCACCTGATGCGTGAAATCTTGCGTCTGACTAAGCTCATCGTCGATGCGCAGGTCCAGTACAGATTGGGCAACATCGACGCCTTCCAGCTTGCGGACGGCATCCTGTACGCCTTCAACCATGTCGGTCAGCTGACTGGTATGTACCGGTACAAGTACAAGCTTATGCACCAGATCCGTTCTTGCAAGGACTTGAAGCATCTGATCTACTACCGGTTCAACTCCGGACCCGTCGGCAAGGGCCCCGGATGCGGTTTCTGGGCTCCTGCCTGGAGGGTCTGGTTGTTCTTCATGCGTGGTATCATCCCACTTCTGGAGCGCTGGCTCGGCAATTTGCTTTCGCGTCAGTTCGAGGGTCGTCACAGCAAGGGCGTTGCGAAGACAGTAACAAAGCAGCGTGTCGAGTCTCATTTTGACTTGGAGCTCCGTGCTGCTGTCATGAGCGATCTGATGGATATGATGCCCGAGGGTATCAAGCAGAACAAGGTCAACACAGTTTTGCAGCATTTGTCAGAGGCGTGGCGATGCTGGAAGAGTAACATTCCATGGAAGGTTCCAGGACTGCCCGCGCCCATCGAGAACATCATCTTACGATACGTCAAGAGCAAGGCCGACTGGTGGATTTCGGTCGCGCACTACAACCGAGAGCGCATCCGACGAGGCGCTACAGTCGACAAGACCGTCGCGAAGAAGAACTTGGGCCGTCTAACCCGTCTGTGGTTAAAGGCAGAACAGGAGCGTCAGCACAACTACATGAAGGATGGCCCTTATGTGTCCAACGAAGAGGGTGTTGCCATCTACACAACAGTAGTGCACTGGCTCGAGGCAAGGAAGTTCCAGCCGATTCCTTTCCCCAGCGTGTCATACAAGCACGACACCAAAATCCTCATCCTGGCTCTGGAACGTCTGCGAGAAGCTTACTCAGTCAAGGGTCGCCTCAACCAGAGTCAACGTGAGGAGCTCGCCCTCATCGAGCAAGCGTACGACTCTCCCGGAACGACACTCGCCCGTATCAAGCGCTTCTTGCTCACACAGCGTGCCTTCAAGGAAGTCGGTATCGACATGAATGACAACTACAGCACGATCAACCCCGTCTACGATATCGAGCCTATGGAGAAAATCACGGACGCCTACCTCGACCAATATCTATGGTACCAAGCCGACCAGCGCCATCTGTTCCCCGCGTGGATCAAGCCGTCTGATTCCGAAGTGCCTCCCCTTCTGACCTACAAGTGGGCTCAAGGCATCAACAACCTGGACCAAGTCTGGGAACACGAAGATGGACAGTGTAACGTCCTAATTGAGACGCAGCTGTCCAAGGTGTACGAGAAGATCGATATCACATTGTTGAATAGGCTGCTCCGTCTTATCATGGACCACAACTTGGCTGACTACATTACTGCCAAGAACAACGTCCAGCTCAACTACAAGGATATGAACCACGTCAACGTGTACGGAATGATCCGTGGTCTGCAGTTCTCCGGATTCGTATTCCAGTACTACGGGTTGATCCTCGATATCCTCCTCCTCGGTCTGCAGCGAGCGAACGAAATTGCTGGTGCACCTGAGAGTCCCAACGATTTCCTGCAATTCAAGGACAAGGAGACTGAAGTCCGTCATCCTATCCGGCTGTACACGAGGTACATTGACCGCATTTGGGTCTTCTTCAGGTTCACAGCTGAGGAATCGCGTGACCTCATCCAGCGATTCTTGACTGAGAACCCCGATCCTAACTTCGAGAACGTTATCGGCTACAGGAACAAGAAGTGCTGGCCTCGCGACTCAAGGATGCGTCTGATGCGCCACGATGTCAACCTCGGTCGTGCCGTCTTTTGGGATCTGAAGAATCGACTGCCACGCTCTCTCACAACCATTGAGTGGGATGACACGTTTGCCAGCGTCTACAGCCGCGACAATCCCAACTTGCTTTACTCCATGAACGGGTTCGAGGTTCGCGTTCTGCCCAAGATCCGAAACCAAACTGGCGAGTTCCCTGAGAAGGACAGTGTGTGGTCGCTGATCGACAACGCGACCAAGGAGCGCACTGCCGTTGCCTTCCTGCAGGTGACTGAGGAAGACATCGCCAAGTTCAACAACCGCATTCGACAGATTCTGATGTCGTCTGGTTCGACTACCTTCACCAAGATCGCCAACAAGTGGAACACAACCTTGATTGCGCTGTTCACATACTACCGTGAGGCTGCGGTATCGACGGTCAGCCTGTTGGACACCATTGTCAAGTGCGAGACAAAGATTCAGACTCGTGTCAAGATTGGTCTCAACTCCAAAATGCCTTCGCGTTTCCCCCCTGCTGTGTTCTATACACCCAAAGAGCTTGGTGGACTTGGTATGATCTCCGGATCTCACATTCTGATCCCCACCAGTGACAAGCGGTGGTCGAAGCAAACAGACACTGGTGTAACACATTACCGCGCTGGTATGTCGCACGACGAGGAGACTCTCATTCCCAACATCTTCCGCTACATCATCCCGTGGGAGTCTGAGTTCCGCGACTCGCAACGTGTGTGGATGGAGTACTCGCAGAAGCGTCAAGAAGCTCAGCAGCAGAATCGCCGCCTGACACTTGAGGACTTGGAAGACAGCTGGGACCGTGGTCTGCCCCGCATCAACACACTCTTCCAGAAGGACCGCAGCACTCTCAGCTTTGACAAAGGTTTCCGTGCCAGGACTGAGTTCAAGATCTACCAACACATGAAGAGCAACCCCTTCTGGTGGACAAGCCAGCGCCACGATGGTAAGCTGTGGAATTTGAACGCTTACAGGACGGATGTTATCCAGGCCCTTGGTGGTGTCGAGACTATTCTTGAGCACACACTCTTCAAGGCTACAGCCTTCCCCTCCTGGGAGGGTCTCTTCTGGGAGAAGGCTTCAGGTACGTTGATCAATATCCATAGAACTCCTACTGCAATACTAACATCATCCAGGTTTCGAAGAGTCCATGAAGTTCAAGAAACTCACCAACGCCCAGCGTTCTGGTTTGAACCAGATCCCCAACCGTCGTTTCACTCTTTGGTGGTCGCCGACGATCAACCGAGCCAATGTCTACGTTGGTTTCCAGGTCCAGCTTGATCTGACAGGTATCTTCTTGCACGGCAAGATCCCAACCCTCAAGATCTCGCTGATCCAGATCTTCCGTGCCCATTTGTGGCAGAAGATCCACGAGTCCGTTGTCATGGATCTGTGTCAGGTCTTCGATCAGGAGCTGGAGGCTCTGGGTATCGAGACTGTCCAGAAGGAGACGATCCATCCTCGAAAGTCTTACAAGATGAACAGCTCTTGCGCTGATATCTTGCTGTTCGCCAGCCACAAGTGGAGTGTCTCGCCACCTTCCATGCTGTACGACACGAAGGACACTATGAGCGCTACCACCACGAACAAGTTCTGGGTCGATGTCCAGCTTCGTTACGGTGATTACGATTCTCATGACATCGAGCGATACGTTCGTGCCAAGTACCTCGACTACACCCAGGACAGCATGAGTATCTACCCTTCGGCCACTGGACTTATGATCGGTATCGATCTGGCGTACAACCTGTACTCCGCTTATGGACAGTACTTCCCTGGTCTCAAGCAGCTCATCCAGCAAGCGATGGCTAAGGTGATGAAGGCCAACCCCGCACTCTACGTCCTGCGTGAGCGCATCAGGAAGGGTCTCCAGCTGTACGCTTCCGAGAGCAGCCAGGAGTTCTTGAACTCGCAGAATTACTCCGAGCTGTTCAGCAACCAGATCCAACTGTTCATCGATGACACCAATGTTTACCGTGTCACCATCCACAAGACCTTCGAGGGTAATTTGACGACCAAGCCCATCAACGGTGCCATCTTCATCTTCAACCCCCGAACCGGACAGTTGTTCTTGAAGATCATCCACACAAGTGTATGGGCTGGTCAGAAGCGTCTGGGACAATTGGCGAAGTGGAAGACTGCAGAAGAAGTTGCAGCCCTCATTCGCTCTTTGCCAGTTGAGGAGCAGCCGAAGCAGCTCATTGTCACTCGCAAGGGTCTGCTGGATCCTCTCGAGGTGCACCTGCTCGACTTCCCCAACATCTCGATCCGTGCATCGGAGCTTCAGCTGCCGTTCCAGGCCGCTATGAAGGTTGAGAAGTTGGGAGACATGATCTTGCGAGCTACCGGGCCGCAGATGGTGCTCTTCAACCTCTACGACGAGTGGCTAAAGACGATATCGTCTTACACCGCCTTCTCACGTCTGATCCTCATTTTGCGTGCGCTGCACGTCAACATGGACAAGACGAAACTGTTGTTGCGTCCCGACAAGACAGTCATTACTCAGGAGCATCACATCTGGCCATCGCTGTCAGATGAGGACTGGATCAAGGTCGAAGTGCAGCTTCGTGATCTCATCCTGAACGACTACGGCAAGAAGAACAACGTCAACACATCCTCGCTCACCAGCAGTGAGGTGCGTGACATCATCTTGGGTATGGAAATTTCTGCACCCTCGATGCAGCGCCAGCAGGCTGCCGAGATCGACAAGCAGACGGAAGAGCAGGCACAGCTTACCGCCGTCACCACAAAGACGCAGAACGTCCACGGCGAGGAGATTGTGGTCACCACCACATCGCAGTACGAACAGGCTTCGTTTGCCTCCAAGACCGAATGGCGCACAAGGGCTGTGGCCACCTCGAACTTGCGCACTCGTGCCAACAACATCTACATCAACTCTGAGGATGTCAAGGAAGAGGGCCACTTCACCTACGTCATGCCGAAGAACGTCCTCAAGCGATTCATTACCATCGCAGATCTTCGCGTGCAAGTAGCCGGATATTTGTACGGCAAGTCACCACCAGATAACGACCAAGTCAAGGAGATCAGCACGATCGTCATGATTCCCCAGGTCGGCAACACCCGCGACGTCCAGCTGCCGAAGAACCTTCCTCAGCATGAGTATCTCGACGGCCTCGAGCCTCTCGGCATCATTCACACCGTCAGCGGCAACGAGCCGCCCTACATGCAAGCCAGCGATGTCACCCAACATGCTCGCTTGATGAATCAGCACGCCAGCTGGGACAAGAAGACCGTCTCAATGACCGTCTCGTTCACACCCGGTTCCGTGTCGCTCGCAGCGTGGGCCCTGACGCCACAAGGCTATAAGTGGGGTGCTGACAACAAGGATACCATGTCCGATAACCCCTCTGGCTTCAGCACGAGCTTTGGCGAAAAGTGCCAGCTTCTTCTGTCGGACAAGATTCGCGGATACTTCCTCGTGCCCGACAACGGCATCTGGAACTACAGCTTCATGGGCAGCACCTTCGGCACAGTCGAGAAGAGGCCGGTGCACGTGCGACTCGATACGCCAGTGCGCTTTTATGATAGCATCCATAGGCCGATTCATTTCAGCAATTTCGCTGAGCTGGAGGATGTGTGGGTTGATCGCGAGAATCAGTTTGAGTAGGCGAGTTTGAGTGATTGGAGCGGAACTGTTCACGCTAGAGAGGGGGGTGTGTGTTGGAGTGACATGTACTTTGTAGCTTTTGGCGTTCGCGTATTGGCGTTTCGAGGCAGCATTGCATGCTAGGCGGAGACATCTGGTGGTCAGGCAAAATGTGCATAGTGTATATCAATCATTGTAATTCTTGAACCTATATCGAAATCGTCCTTGAGTGGTGGTGGTTATTATTATTGTCAATCTAGTTTCTCCAAGTCGTGTGGAAGTCTCCATCTCCATCGATTACCTGCGCCACTCGCAGGAGTTGATGTGTGCAGCTGACTGTTTATTGCTGTTTGAACGGTGGCTTACAGGCGCATCCGGTGCTTGAGAATTTCCGTCGTGCTGATCTCTGGCCCGATTTGCGCTGTTGCTGATCTCTGGTTTTTGCACACAGCAGATCCTACTCTGTTCCTGTTCACAGCTGCTACCTCCTGTTGAAGCTGCTCGCCTGACATTGTGCTTTCGAGTCGCTCACATAGTGTCGCTACCCCCCGTCGATTGTCCGCTCGCATTGGTCAGTTATACGCATTTGCTCCACAGTTCGGCCGACATGGCCACTTTATGCACCACGTAGCGGGTTGGAACATTGCGTCAGGTGCCAACGTTAGTGCCTCATGTATATAAAGACTCGGTGAGTGCTTGCCAGAGGCGACATCAACAGCTCATTCAATTCATGCCACTGCCATGGCCAAAGTCAACGGAACTTGCGACTCTCGCTTCACAGCAGTGAAGGACCTCCTCCAAGCCAACATCGACGCAGGCGAAGAACTGGGAGCCTCCCTCGTCGTAAACGTCAACGGCGAGAACGTGGTCGATATCTGGGGCGGCTACGCGGATACCGCCAAATCCAAGCCCTGGGAGGAGAACACCATCACCAATGTCTGGTCCAGCTCCAAGACCGTCGTCAGTCTCGCAGCTCTTCTGCTCATCGACCGCGGACTCCTCGACCCGTTCGAGAAGGTATCCAAGTACTGGCCTGAATTCGGCGCCAACGGAAAGCAAGACGTCCAAGTTCGCCATTTCCTCTCGCACTCGTCCGGCGTCTCCGGCTGGCAAGACCCTATCACCATCCCAGAATTCTGCGCCATCGAATCTGCCACTGCGCGCCTCGCCGCCCAAGCTCCATGGTGGACACCAGGCAGCGCCTCCGGCTATCATGGAATCACCATGGGTCACCTGATCAACGAACTCATCCAGCGTATTACCGGCACTTCCATCGCCGACTTCGTCACCACGCAGCTCGCTACCCCTCTAGCCGCAGACTTCAGGTTCGGCGTCCCACAATCCGAATACGCGCGCGTCGCGACCATCGTGCCTCCGCCCGCGCCCACGAACTGGGGCCGCGAGGCCACGAGCATCGATGCAAACAGCATCTTCGCCCAGACGATGCGCAATCCCAGAATGGACGCCGAGGTCGCAAACCAGGATTTCTGGCGCCAGGCGCTGGTGCCCGCCGCGAACGGGTACTCGAATGCGCGCGGCATTGCGAGGATGCTGAGTTTTGTGAGTTGCGGTGGGACTGTGGGCGAGACGCAGCTGCTCCGGCCTGAGACTGTGGATCTCATCTTCGACGAGCAGACTAACGGCCCTGATCTTGTTATCAGCGTGCAAACGAGGTTTGGCATGGGGTTTGGGCTCAGTGGCGTTGCAGATGGGGGCGCGGGGTCCTGGATTCCGGAAGGGAGGATTTGTTTCTGGGGGGGCTGGGGAGGGTCAATGGTTTTGTGTGATGTTGGGAGGGGCGTGACGATTACGTATATGATGAACAAGATGCATAACGTGGGACTGGGGAGTGGGCTGGCGAAGGAGTATGTTTGGGAGATTTATAGGGCACTTGGGGTGGAGGTACCAGACAAGCCGAAGGTATGAGCATCGATACTTCCCTGAATGGCAGTGATGACCAAGATTGCGAGTAGTGAGATGAATATCTCATATCCTTCAACTTACTCGTAGCGGTAGCCTGCGGCTGCAGTTGGCCAGATCATGTGTGGCCCACATGAACAATCAGGAAAATCCCCAAAACCAGCCTGTATCGCTTTTCGTCTTTGTATTGCGGGAGCTCTGATCCAATTTGACATGAATTTCCTCTCTGCACTGCTGTCGAAAACGAAGAACTTTGACACAGGGTGACTTTTGTGGTGTCTCAATACGTACTCGGGGATTTACCCTGTTGTGTATGGGGTGCGCTGTCACGCATGTGTTGCTAGGCTAGTGGGTCGAGATTGTAGCGTATAGAAGTACCCGCTGACAGCCCTGGTATGTTGCGATGTTGTTTGTAGTCGTATCTGAGAGCGAGATTGGCTGTCTTATCTTCTAGCTTCGCATTCGAATCGTATATCGAATGCAGGCGACGCGAGCACCGCTCCATGCAATATCTCTCGCTGAGCTCAAAATCGAACCCAGTGGACCGGCTAACATAGCGCATTCCAACAGTCTTATTACGTGTGTCCTTGAAGTCGTATCTTCCTGAAACAGATACATCAAGTCGCCAAGTCTCGACGTCAAAATGCCGCTGCAGTCAACAATCGAGCGAGTTCCGCTCACAAATGCACGAATGTAGTCCTCTTGCCTGGAGGGACGTTGACGCATGAAGTTTTGGCGAGCAGGTAACATTTGAAGACTCACCACAGTTCGTAGCGCGGTGGAAGCAATCGAAAGATGATCCGAGCAGAGCCGAATCGTTGAGATCCGCCAGGGGTGCGCTAATTAGCGGCTTATTCAGGTATCTAGTTGGAATAAGCCACTGATCTAGTAGAAAGTACATGTCGCACTCTCGGCTTGAGTCAGAAGCAAAGTTGTCAACAAACCAAACTGCCAAAATTTGAGACCCTGATTATGTTTGTTTGACAGTTTTGTAGTGTTTTAATTTATTCAATTGATTTAACGGAGCTGCAGAGCTGCCTTTTGTTTAAGTAATTGTTCAATTTGAGTGATAGGTGTTGTTAAGCGTTCGGAGCGCGGAAATACAGTGTTCCATGAGCCCGTGCACGCCATCGGCTCGTGCACGCTTTTTAGCAAAACCAACGCTCACACACCGAAATCCTAAATTAATTTACCCCCCAACGCCATGCCAGAATTAGACGATGCCCTTGAAGCCCTAGTCCATGGAAGGCAGGCGAATCATACCCCTACGCTCAACCTGCAAAAAAAAAATATGGCTGCAATCAATCAACGTTGTTGCGCTGGCACCATGGGGTATGCGCGTCGCGCGCGCAAGTCTATGCAGAGCAGCAGCATCTTAACACTACGCAAGAGAATGAGCTTGTGAAGTATATAGACGCACTCTGCAAGCATAGCTTACCACCTACAAGGGAGATAGTACGAAATTTTGCAGCAGAAATATTAAAACAGTATGTTAAAAAGTGCTGGTCAGACCGCTTCATTGAACAACTCCACATCCACCTCCTCTCTTAATAGACCTCTGGCAAGGACCCCAACCGCCACAAAGCTAATTCTGAGAGCAAGATTTAAGTCTAGAGAGATAAAAACACCACTCTAAGATAGCAATCGCAAGCGGATTACACTGCTGGCTTGTATTTGCGCTAATGGCACAGCTCTCACACCTGCTCTTGTATACCAGTCAGCAGCTTCTAAGCTGCAGGACTTATGGCTACAAGACTTTAATCCTTCACAGCATTAGTGCTTCTTTACGTCATCACCGAGCAGCTAGACAAACAATAATATAGGCCTAAGAGCGTGAGCAACTCTTCGTTGATTATAAGCTTGCAAAACAATTCTAGAATAATCTACAATTGTCTAAAAGGGGTAAGAGGCAAGGCGTCAAAGTATCTAAGCCTCAGCAGCTAGCTCTAACTCCTGCTGTTGTTGCTATTGATGTTGAAGATGGGGTGGGTGCCGCAACTAAGCCTGCACCTTGACTGGTCTCTACCACCTGTACTGGCCGCACCACTAAGCTTCTAAGTAAACACACATAGCGCAAGAGAATTGCAAGGCTTATTTACTGCTCCACCACAAAATCCCGTGATAACAGCTAATGTAGGTGGCTCTATAGCCTTATATTCTTTTGGTATTCGGGGCTCCAAAGCGTGCACGAGCCGATGGCGTGGACGGGCTGATGGAACACTGTACGCGATCGGCTGGCAAACATACTTAAGCTATGCCAAGCACGGCCTGCGCGGCGTTTAGCTTCACGATCCTAGGTGCGGAACATATTTTTCACTGCGTGGTTGTGATTGAGGGATTTTTGGAAGCAATAGTTGTTGTGAATAATACATGAAAACTGACCGAGCCACCGGCCACAACGCTAAGTCACACGAAGTAATATACTTTCAAACAAACCTCAAAATTCTTGACGGCCGGAACATCATTTTTTTGATTTGACTATCAAAATAGCAGCAGCAGGTTTTGCTTAGTCGACGTTGTAAAATGAGACAAAACTCAAACAAAATTTTGACGCGGTTTTGTTTGTTGACAATTTTGGTCAGAAGCGATAAACTCAACTTGAAAGCAGTACACCAGTATGAGCTATGGTTCGAGTTGTATGGTCATGGCGGCGTGAATGCCGTAGTTTGATCTGCAGAAATCGAAGGTCTTGTTAATGCGGTCAATACCGCAATCTGAGAGATCGTGAGATGTCTGGCATAAGCGTAAGGCAGCATCAAACAGCACTTCCTTGACAGGCTTCCTGTAGTCGACAAGGATTTGATCTGCCGGGTCGAGTAGACCTTACAAGCTGTGGATTATGTCTCTAGGACCCTCGCACTGATTCTCGCCGAATATGTGCAATAGTACTCCCCGGTCATGTGTTCTTGTTGCCAGTGCATTAGAAGCTAGTCATGTGACTTGCGCTGGTACGCCCAGGCTAAAAGCGCGTACACAAGCTGACGCATAGCCCAATAGCTTGTAATAGCTTTGTTGAATATTTCCAGACTCACTGCGGTACATCTACTTGGCCGCCATCATCTCCAAGAACTTGTCGCCAATAGCATTAGCAGACATTGGATTATCGCCAGTGATAACCTCCCGATCCACCGTGATCTGTCCCGCGCTCTTCGCAAGCCCCTCCTGCATATCCGCGCCGTTCTCTCTCAGCACCGACTCCACCTTGGTAATCTCACCGCGCAGCACTGTCTCCATAACCGCCTCCTCCGCATCAGACCACGCCGTCAACTTGTACCCCTTGTACGCAAACGCCTTCTGCGGGCCGACCTTGGTCGACAAGAACGCCCAGGGCCCGTGGCACAGCGCCGCTGTGGGTTTCCGCTGCTCGTGGAAATGCGACAGAATGCGGCCGAGTTCCGGGTCGTCACCGAGATCTGACAGCGGCGCGTGGCCGCCGGGAATGAAGACACCGGCATAGCTCCTGAGCTCGTCGTCGCTGATATCGGAGAACCTGCGCGGGCTGGAGAAGCCGTTTTCGCGCTTCATGCGCTCGATGAGCTCATGGTCCTTGTTGCGCTTGAAGAAGTTGCCGGCGTAGGCGGCGAGAGACACGCTGAGGGGGTCTGGCTGCGGCTCCTTGCCCTGGGGTGAGGCGAATGTGACTTCGTAGCCGGCATCGAGAACTTTTTGGAGAGGCTTGGCGAGCTCCATTAGGAAGTAGCCTGAGTCCTGACGCACCGTCTTGCCATCGCTTCCGGTGTTGTAGAGAGGGAAGGAGTGGGCGTCGGACATGACGATGAGGACCTTCTTTGCTGCCATGATGCGCGTGTTGGCGATGTAAATGTGGTTTAGAATGGACTGGAAGTTGGCGGGAATATGGGGTTGCTCAGTTGTTGACTTTTGAGTTGACCTTTGAAATGATATGAGAGTTGCGCGCAAGGAAAAGTTGATATAGGTGTTGCTGGAGAATTCGGTCTGATGATGCTGTGACGTCAGCGCATCCTCTCCACAACGACATCACGAAAAAAGACACAGATGTACTCGACGGTCTCCAAACGCCGGCAGACCTCAGCAGAGACCGTGGGGAGAATGAGCTTCTGACACGTGCCTGCGATGTGATCGCATGCACTACTCGATAGTCACGACGACCAGTGACATGCAGTCTACCTCACACCACCACCTCACCATCTGCAGCAGGTTGATGCAGCTCCTCAACGCCAGCGGTACTAGCAAGGCCTCCGAACCTCAGACAAGGCAGAACGGACATGGCAGGCGGCTATTCTAAAAACAAGTGAGCAAAAGGGCCTACAATGCATACGAATCCGATAGCAGCTGCTCCGTTGCCTCAGCGGCCATGGCGGACATTCCACTTACCTGCGTAAAAAGAACCTGTTCGTGGTGAGGATTCTCCCATCCGCAACGGTCTCGCAAGCACATCTCTCCTCCCACACTCCACTGAGACCTCTAGGTCAGGAGTCAGTTGCAAACGCGGAGCCGGAGCTGCTTCCGAGCACCCGATCCAGTTCAGGGTCCATGGTGGGGTGGAGGGGCATTCGTGGTTCGGCTATGCGATCGATGAGGTGGGATGAGGTATAGCCGATAAGGAAGAGCGGCTCGACGAGGTCAAGCACGAGAGCGGAGCGTGACAGAGAGGGCGTTTAGAAGGCGAAGCTGAAGCTGGGTAAGAGGAGGAATCACGACCGCTCGACCATGCCTCGTTCGGATGCAAGTCTAGATCCGCCAAGGTCAGCGGCATGACATGTCTACCGGTACCCCAGATCCCCACGGCCGGGTACAAGACTAGTTCGCGCCATGAAGCTCTCCTTACCATCTCCCAACATCTTCCAGCATCTCCCAACATCTTCCAACATCTCCCAACATCTCCCAAATACCACCTCCCCTCCTCTCTCATAGCGGCAACCTCGCAGCCTCCACAACCCAGCATGGCCTCCTCCCCACCCTCTACGCTGACCGGTAATCCCAACTCCCACGACCCATCCAGCTTCTCCTCATCCCTAAGCGCAACATGTCTCTGCAAAGCGATCCGCGTGACCATCAACGACAACGAGCTCTTCACGCGGCCGCGCGGCCACCTGTGCCACTGCGCCAACTGCCGCAAAGTCGCAGGTTCCTACGTGTCGTCGAACCTAGCCATCGAGAAGGAGAAAGTCGTTGTCGACGATCCCCAGGCGAAAATGCGGGTATACGTCGATCTCGAGACGGGTAGCGGGAAGAAAGTTGAGCGCTGCTTTTGCGGGACTTGTGGGAAGTATGTTCCCTTCCCCGGGGCGGTGGTGTGAGGAGGGTTCGAGTGTCACCATGGGCTAATACTTTGTGTGTGATAGTCCTATCATGTCGATTGCGGAGATTTTCCCGACCATGGTTATTGTCAAGATGGGCATGTTCCCCAGGATTCCGCAGCCCGAGTGCGAGAGTTTCGCGCTGCATCGACATCCCTGGCAGGGCAGGCATGGGGACCTGACGCAGTTTGAGATTGTGCGGGGTGGGAAGAAGTTGGGCGAGTGAGGCTCGGGGTGTCAGAGCGGAGGTGGTGGCGGTGGGTACCGGGGGTGTGTGGAGCGTGGAGGAGGGAGCAGTCGGCGTCGATTCTCTTGGATGGGATTCAAGGCTCTGTCGACGACGGTGCGAGGGCGATGGCGATCCAGATTGGCACGTGGTGGCTTGGCCCCCTTTCGGCTTCGCTGTCGAGGATGCCGCTGTCTCTCATCACGCCGGTGCCCTACATTCCGACCAGTGATGAAGTAGTCAACTCGATCACAACTCGTGCCCCACTCGCACCTCCTTGAGTGGTATGTGTACTTGCGCAGGGGATGTGTTTGCCGAGGACGTCGCGTGCGTATGAAGCACTCGGGCATTGGACGGGGTGTGTACACAAGAATAACCGCGCAGTAGAAGAGCACGTTCATGAAGATAGCAGTGAAGGAGTGGCCAGGGCCCGCGAATGCAGACACAGAGGGAAAAAGTAGATTGGACGTGACCGCGCAGCGAGATGAATACAGCACAACTGGCGTACAGGGCAACAGCCTGGGTTATGTATTCAAAAACGCTGAAGGGGGGATGGTTGTTCAGTGCCTCCTCTTTGGTTACCTACCTGCTAGCTCTGTCCGGAATGCCGGTGGCCTGTCTGATGTCAAAGGCTTGTGAAGGAGTCCTGCGCAAACGAATCTGCCATGCTGGGGCTGATGCCATGGTGAGGCGTGTAGTATCTTTGCAATGTTAAGAGTTGTCGTCTCTCGAAGATGAGGGGGGCTCACAAATGACCATGTCCTGACAATATGGTCCTCATTTCCCAAGATGGCCAAGCAAGGAGCACGACCAACCCCGTACCAATGTCGCTCCTCGGTAACGCAGCCTCGAAGCTACAAGACCAGAGTCATGTTGTCCAGATCGATATCCAGCCCAGAGCTCAACTGCGGGATCTGCGAGTAATTGCTCTGACCCAGCAACTGCCTCGTCATCTGCAGGGTCTACACAAATCAGCCAATAGCACTTGAATCGCGCAGCCCATCACTCACCGCAGCATACGTGGGCGTCTGTTCTCTCTTCATGGTCTCGAGAAACGCCCAGGTCATGGCGCCCGTCGCCTCGCCGGCGATGCGCGCATCCGCGCTCGTCTGGTCATCCTTGCACCCGCTGAACATGGTGACCATTTTCTTCTCGCTGCCGTACTGGCCCTCGAACTCGCCTGCGCTGAGCCCTTCTTCCTCCTGCTCGCCCATGTGGCGCAGGCCCTTGAAGAACGACGACGCGCCCGCGAGCAGCTCCTGCGCCTCGCCGAGCTTGCGGTAGCTGAAGCCGCCGTTGATCAGGTCATTTGCCTCGGTGAGCAGGCGCGCGCCCGCCTTGACGTTGTCCATGAGGCTGATTTGCCCGTCGGCGTCGGAGCGGTACACAAACGGGAGCTCGACGGCGGAGCCCGAGTGGCAGCAGTCCATGATGATGAACAGCGTGCAATCGGCGGCCATGCGCGTGACCAGATGCTCATGCAGGATGGTGCTGGAGATCTGTCCGCGCTGCTCAAAGTCGACGGGCACGACGGTGTTGTCCATGCCGCCTACGCCTCTGTTGCCGTCGACGTCGGCGATCTGCCCGCCGTGGCCCGAGTAGTGCATGAACAGCGTGCAGCCGGGCTCGCTGACGAGCCAGTCCATCGCGGCGAGCAGGTTGTGGCCGGTGGGGTAGTAGGGTGAGTCTGGGGATACTTCCGGGAGGTCGGAGAGGATGACGCGGTCCTTGTGCCCGTTGTCGTAGCCTCGGTACGAGAGGAATTCGGCCATGTTGTCGACGTCGGAGTGGCAGCCTTTCAGTTCATGCGCGGAGCCGACGTAGTTGATGCCGATGAGGAGGGACTTTTTGCGTTTGTAGGACATGCTGGAGTTTGTGTCGATGGCCTGGCTCGCCTGGAGGATCTGGACCAAAGTGCTTGTTATTTGGAGTTGTGAGGTGTGGGCTTCAAAGTGGCTGTTGTGAGATGTGGGCTTGAAAGTGGCTGTTGATGTGGCCCAGGTGGGGTACTTTGTACGAAGCACGTACAGGTGAATGTGCTGTCTGATCTTTACCGCCTCGGGCCTAGTGGGCGAAGTGGACCTCTCAAACGTCGACCTGCATTAGCCGATGCTAGTGACAACAACGGTCGTGCGGCGTCAATGCTGAGGGAGACGGGTTGTGCAGCGTCAATGCTGAGGGAGACGGGTTGTGCAGCGTCAATGCTGAGGGAGACGGGTCGTGCAGCGTCAATGCTGAGGGAGACGTCAACCGATACAGCAGACGGGGCGCATCAGAGCAAGTAATGATATTGCCATTCATAGCTGTCAATAGTGAGGTATCCAAAAACCACTCCCATGTCATAACACATAACACTACACAGCCCGTGGGCTGTGAAGAGACACCGCAACGCAAAACGCCAGAAGAATGCTCCTCTACGAGGAAGAGCAGATGCCTGCTTCCTCAGCTGTCTTTGGCGACCTCTGTGCGGACCTCGCCCTTTGCGTTTTCAGAGTCGCGCTCGGCTTCGCCTTGCTGCTTCTCTTCAGCCTGCTTCTCTTCAGCAACATCCGCCTTTGCGGCCTCATCGGTGCCTTCCATCTCGACATCTGGCGCAGGGACGCCGGCGCCGGTGGGTGATTCTGGCGGTGTCAGATTGTTGGAGGGAGAGTGCGAGTCGGTCGAACCGGCTTCGGGCGCAGCAGCCGTCTCAGCCGGCTCAGCCGGCTCAGCCGGCTCTGCTTCGTCCATGTCAACATCACCGTCCTCTTCGTCTGCAACGGCGGGCGTCCGGGAGCCTGCTGGCGACGTCTGCCGTGTAGACAGCGCGCTGTCGTCGTTGAGATCGTCCAGACCCGCGAGCTTGTCGAGCGCGTCAGGCTTCGCGGCGTCCGGGTTCACGTGGGCAGTAATGTTCCGTGACTTGTCCCTCCCGGGCTGGTCTCGGATGCCCATGCTGGCCCGGTACTCGTCGTCCTCGCTGTCATCGTCGTAGTCGGCGGGGTTGGCAATGCGACGATCCTGGCGACGCTCTGTCGAGCGCACGTCAGGGTTGTTGTCGGCGTCCTCATCGTCGTCAATGTCAGAGTCTTCGTCGTCGCGTGTCAGTGGGTTGTTTGGAATGTTGGTAAAGGCCTCTACAGAAGGCCGGCCTGTTCGGCGAATGTTGTCGATGACGGTCGACTTGATCTTGTGCAAGTAGTCGTGCGAGTTGGCATTCTCCATGTTCGACGGGCGGACGTCGAGCTCGTAGTCGGGGGCAAAGTACTCGTAGTAGTCGTTAAAGGGCAGCTGCTTCGACATTTGCTCTCCCACCAGCTCGCCAGTCTCGTACGCCCATGTCCGGGCAACGTTCCTCATGGTGTAACCGCCGCCGCCGAGCACAATGACCGGCACGCCGAAGCTCTTGACGTACTTGACGCAGTTGGCGTGGCCCGCCATGCTTAGGTTGAAGCAACCCAGCCTGTCTCCGGACAGACTGTCACCACCGCACTGGAGCACAATGGCCTCGGGGCCGTAGTGCGTCATGACGGCCTCGATGGTCGGCTCGAACATGGCCCTGTAGGCCTCGTCGTCGATGCCGTCGCGCAGAGGAAAGTTGACCGAGTAGTTCTTGCCGGCGCCTACGCCAATGTCGCGAAGCTCACCGGTACCGGGGAAGTACTCTCCGTACTTGTGGAACGAGACCGTCATGACGCGGTCGGTGGTGTAGAAGGCCTCCTCGACGCCATCGCCGTGGTGGACGTCAATGTCGATGTAGAGAACGCGCTGCTTGTAGCGAAGCAGCTCGATGATGCCCAGCACAATGTCTGGCACAAGTCAGCATGGCCACCAAGACTCGCCGGTTCCCCGTCGTACCGTTAACGTAGCAGAAGCCACTGGCCTCGCTCTTCTTGGCGTGGTGCAGCCCGCCGGCCCAGTTGACAGCGACATCGCACTTTCCCCGGTTCAGACGCGCGGCGCCCTCCATTGTGCCGCCGGCGCTGATGCCGCAGAACTCAAACAGCCCGTCAAAGACGGGACAGTCATCGCCGACATTGTACTTGCTCTGCTCCTTTGCGAAGCTGTCCATGTTGTCGGGGGTGACCTTGTGGAGGAAGTCAATGTACTCGTCCGTGTGGAACTGCGTCATTTCGTACTTGGAGGCGGGCTTGGCGCGCTGTGTGCGGTGTTTGTCAGTCTTGGGCTACAGCATGCGAGGCAGAGACGTATCGGTGAACGCACGTAAATCTCCATCTTGGTGTACAGGCCGTAGTTCATAATCAGGCTGTGGGCCATGCGAATGCGGTGCGGCTTCATAGGGTGCCCCGCCACGTAGGCGTAGTTGCCGACGTCCGAGTCGTAGAAGTATGCGACCTTTTTGGGTTGCGACGCGGTGCCGCCGACCAGGCTGTGCGCGCCCGTCGAGGGCGCCATGTGGTCGGAGTCCATGGTGGATATCGATGGAGAGGAGGGCGGTGTGGTAGGCGAGGAGCTACGGCGGTGCAGGCGGGAGAGGTCGCGTCGAGGGCGCTGTTATCGAGGCATGGACAATGCGAACGCGGATAACGAAAGACGGCGGGCGCGACAAAGGCCGACGGAGCTGGGAGAGCTGCGGAGCTGGTTAGCGCAGGCGGTGTCGGCAGAACCGCGGGCGGTGCAGCAGAGAGCAACCGCATCACCGGTGGCAGCAAGCGCATCATCGCCGCATCCACGTCCGCATCCTCGTCCACATATTCGTCCTCTCCCTCTCCCTCTCCCTCTCCCTCGCCCTCTCGCGCTATCCCCCGCAGAAGACCCGTTCCCCGCCACACACACACGCACACACATATACACATATACACACACACATACACACACTCACACACACACTCACACTCACACACACTCACACTCACACACACACTCACATACACACACACACACACACACACACACACGCACACACGACACACCGCCATGGACCGGTTAAGCAGGATGCTCGCGGCGGCGCAGGGCATGGGCGGCATGGGCGGCGGGCCCGCGCAGGACACACACCTGATCGACAACTCGGAGACGGTCTACATTTCGTCGCTGGCGCTGCTCAAGATGCTGCGGCACGGGCGCGCCGGCGTGCCGATGGAGGTCATGGGCCTCATGCTGGGCGAGTTTGTCGACGACTACACGGTGCGTGTCGTCGACGTGTTTGCCATGCCGCAGTCGGGCACGGGCGTGTCGGTCGAGGCCGTCGACCCCGTCTTCCAGACCAAGATGATGGACATGCTGCGCCAGACGGGGCGGCAGGAGACCGTCGTCGGCTGGTACCACTCGCATCCCGGCTTCGGCTGCTGGCTGTCGTCGGTCGATATCAACACGCAGCAGTCGTTTGAGCAGCTGACGCCGCGCGCCGTCGCCGTCGTCGTCGACCCCATCCAGTCGGTCAAGGGCAAGGTGGTCATCGACGCCTTCCGCCTCATCAACCCGCAGACGCTGATGATGGGCCACGAGCCGCGGCAGACGACGTCCAACGTCGGCCACCTCAACAAGCCGTCGATCCAGGCCCTCATCCACGGGCTCAACCGCCACTACTACTCGATCGCCATCGACTACCGCAAGTCGGCGCTCGAGGAGAACATGCTGATGAACCTGCACAAGCACGTGTGGACCGAGGCCCTGCAGATGGACGACTTTGCGCTCGACGCCGAGCGCAACCAGGACCGCCTGCAGAAGCTCGTCGCCCTGGCCGACGGCTACGAGCAGCGCGTCAAGGAGGAGACGGAGCTGACCCCGGACCAGCTGAAGACGCGCTACGTCGGCAAGGTCGACCCCAAGAAGCGTGCGCCGCCCACTTGTCCGTGCAACCGAGCCTGTGCTAACCTTGACTCCAGACATCTCCGACGTCGGCCAGCAGCTCATCGAAGACAACATCGTGTCCGTCTCGCGGCAGATGATCGACAAGGAGGCTTCCGTGCCCAAGTCCAACGGCAGGCAGAACGGGCGGGCGTGTCAGGACGAGGCCGACGAGATGGAAGAGTAGCGCTCTCCAGCGGGGAGCCTGCACATGGAGACTGCACTCGAGGACGTGCAGATTACTCCGGCGAGCAAACTGCACATTGCGATTGCATTCGGCGAATAGGAGATGCACGGCGTGACGCTGCCGGCTTATCTGTGGCGTGGAGTCGGTCGTCTGTGGCATGGAGTCGGTCGTCTGCGGCATGGAGTCGGTCGTCTGCGGCATGGAGTCGGTCGTCTGCGGCATGGAGTCGGTCGTCTGTGGCATGGATCCACTCACACGAGCATCGATAGAACCAAAGAGCATCAACGTGAATATGATAATCAACATGACCATTACATGCGGTACAACGCCATCTTTCGTCTAGTCTTGTGTAGCTTGATTCTGGGTATCATCACTTTTCTGTATTCATCTCGTCAATTTCATTCCCTCCAGCACCCTCAGCACCCTCGGCACCCTCGGCACCCTCGGCACCCTCGGCACCCTCAGCACCCTCAGCACCCTCAGCACCCTCAGCACCTCCCGCACCCTCAGCACCCTCAGCACCCTCAGCACCTCCAGCACCTCCCGCACCTCCCGCACCTCCCGCACCCTCAGCACGCACGACCTCCCCCTCAAACGGCCTCCGCGCCCACACAACCCTCACCTCCTGCCACAGCCTGCCCCTGCGGTCCTTGATCACGCCCTGGAAGTCCCGCACAAACGCCTTGACCTCGTCGTACGTCCACCCCAGCAACCGCGTGTACAGCGCCATAACCCAGCCCTCGACGCCATCGCACCAATTGCGCTCGCCCCACCTTCCCAAATCCTTGAGATGTGGATCCTTGGGCCACGGCCCAATAGGCCACACAAACGTCTGCGAGTGCACGTCGACGAACCCACTGTCCGGCGCCGCCAGAAACCCGTGCATCTCATTGACAACGTCGAAGCTCATCCCCGTCCGGTGCGCGCCCGCGTCCAGAATCGACACGCTGAACGCCGAGAGCAGTTGCTCGTTGTACCCCGTGCTGGTCTTGCTCGCGCTCGTCTCCACGCTGAACTCGAGGTGCTCTATCCACCCTCCCGGTTTCAGCGCGGAGAGGCACTGCGCGTACAGCGTCGGCCAGGACTTGATGCAGCCTGTCAGCCCGCGGATGTGGATCATGTCAAAGTGCGCGGGTGGGTAGGTGAGGGGCGAGTTGGCGTCGTCAATCTCAAAGTGCACGTTTGGCGGCACGCTGGGCGGGTGGATCGGGCTCAGGTCCGTGGCCGTGATTTCGGCGGCGGGGAAGAAGTCGGCCATGTCGAGGGCCCAGAGACCCGTGCCGGTGCCGATGTCGAGGATGCGCTCGGGGTTGGAGAGCGGCGCGAGGAAGAGCTGGTCGTGCAGGGTGAGCAGCCACAGGTGGTGCACAATGGTCTCGTAGCGCGAGTAGGCCTCGTCGTTGGGCGCGTAGTACGTTCCCTCGCGGTACGCGTGGTAGCGCCGCCCGTTCTCGTACCGGTACGATGTCACTCTTGACGCGAGCGAGCCGCCGCCTGTGCTGGCGTAGAAGGACTGCCGGTCTGCGTCGTTGTCGTCGGATTCGATGTAGTTGTCGTACTCGGAGTCCTGGGGCGGTTAGCGTAGGACGACGCAAGCGACGACGATGAAGGAGGTCTTGACGCTTGTGTTCGAATGACGATGAGGAAGACGGCCATGTAGAGTAGTGCTTCTCAGACATGTAGAATCGTGCTTCTCAGACATGCAGAATAGTGCTTCTCAGACATGCAGAAACGGAACACTCCCAGATACGAAACACTCCCAGAAACGAAACACTTCCAGAAACAAAACACTCCCAGAAACAAAACGCTCCCAGAAACAAAACACTCCCAGAAACAAAACACTCCCAGAAACAAAACACTCCCAGAAACAAAACACTCCCAGAAACAAAACACTCCCAAAAACGATAGAACATCCCCACACAGCCCGTTTCCAACATCGCCGAATACAACGAAAAAAAAGAAAGATCAGCAAGACAGGAAACAGCATCACAGCCACAGACTTACAACATCAATCCCCGCCGGCTGAGCTTCAGTAACCATCTCGGCATCCCCCTCTTTCGACGCACCCGCACCCTTCCTGAACTTGAGCACCTTCCTACGATCCATCAGCCTCTCGCACTGCCATGTTCCTTGACCCTGCTCGAAACGAGCGAAGAACCAGAGCCCTAATACTCACTCCAGCCGCGAGAAGTACCCGCTCCCCTTACCCTCTACCCTCCTCCCCGGGCCCTGCAGGCCAAGCCGCTCGAGCGCCGCGATATCCAGCGTGTCCCTGGAGTCTGGAAGGCAGTGGCGCACGCAAAGGCTCGCAGAAACAGTAACGTACAGACCGCCGGGTGCCAGCGAGTCTGGGGTGAGGGAGAATGAGCGCCTGGTGCAGCTGCAAGACGGCGAGATGCCGCATGCAGTGCACGCTAAGCCGACTATCACACGGTGCTTCGAGAATCGAGACCGTGTCCTGAGGCGCCGGGGATACTCCGATGCGCGACACCCGGAACAGCAGTTCGAATCGAGACGAGACGGGTCGAGTAGAGCTCTCGTCTCGTTTGTCGAAATGCACAGTGCAGGTCCCAGCGACGACCCCCGACCTCACGTCTCGTCCTCGGAGGTACTTTGTGCGGTATTGAAAAGAGGTCGCGACGGCCAGCGGATATCGACTCGGCAGCAGGACAGGGGGGTTCTGTCGTGCCAGCAGCGGCGACGACGCGACGAGTTGCGTGCCTCGCCAGGATTCGGCGTCTTTCGCTGCCCGGACCGGAATGCACGCTCGCAACGCATCTCAACTCTAGACTACAGGAAAAAGAGAATAACACCGCACCGCACGCAAGCCCGCACCTTGAACGCTGCGATCTGCACGTCGACGTCGACGTCCCGGATGCAGTGTCGTCGCTCTACCAAGCCTTTGGGATCTTTGCGGAGAGTTTTAATCGTGGTCGCTCGCTTTGCCCACTGCGCCGGGTCTGAGATCTTGCGGCTTGCCGAGGCGGGGATTACCATCGGGGCACGGCTGATGTCATGGCCGCGATGCGAGGGCAAATATGCCACATCAGCGGTGACCGTGTGGGCTGGGCAAGCGACAGATATACAGGTGACAGGATCAGATACTTCGTAGACAGGTCGGATGGTCCGAGGTACATACAAGGTCCAAGCGAGTTGTTTGACGTCCGCAAGCGTGCGCCCTGTGCGATTGCAGAGGCGCCACCTGCGTATGCCTCGAGAACGCGACCGGTATCCGCTCCTCTGGGTCGTGCTCAGCTCACGCAGTTATTGCCAAGTGTGTTTGCAGGTATCGATTGATAATATCTATCCCCTAATAATGACATGCAAGTGTCCGCAGGCACGTTCTATGCAAAATACCACCCACGGCCATCACCTTTATGCAACATACCGCGACACGGCTATAACCAGGCTGGCCGCTGATATCCTTGCCACAGCTCGCTCTTCTAGTGTTGGCGCTGCCGTATCGTTTTCGCTTCTCGAAACAGCGACAAATTACCGCCCAGGTGGTTGTACATTACTCGTTCCGCCAAAACTCCATGTAATCAATATCCAAAACATCCATAATGATATAGTGATGGTGCCAATCTGGCTGAATCAGAGGGTTAGGGTGGTATACAAATGGAACAGCTGGAGTCTCGGTGTCGTCGGTTCAGCCGCTTCTTCAATTTCTTATCCAAGAGCGGCCCACAGCTCAGGTCGCGGTGCTTCTTATCAGTTTCAGGGTGTCGATCGATCGGAGACATGACTCCAGACGCCACCGAGGCGACGCATGCACTCGATGCGGTCCGCGCATCCGGTCCGATCTTTGGAACAATTTGGTGGGCACTCCCGTGGCAGAGTAAGAGCCTAGGGGTGTCCGTGTGGTTTTGAGGGAGCTTCACCACGGTAAGAACCGGACAGCTGGTTGGTGCGTTGCGTCTTTGCTCTCTCATCCTCAGAGCTAGAATGACTGCTGCTGCCATCGTTGTCAATCGAGGCATCCTTGGACTGTCGGCGGAGACGTTCGGCCTTGTCCTTCAGAAACTTGGCCTGCTCGGCCGCTCGCTGTGCTCTGATCTGCTTCTTCCACATGGAAGCGTAGTGGCCATTACGTTCTAGAAGCTCCTCGTGGGTTCCCCGCTCTTGTACCTTGCCCTTGTTCAGCACAAGAATTTGATCGGCGTGAGTGATGGTACTGAGTCGATGGGCAATGATGAGCATAGTGCGTCCATGTGCCAGGGTCGCGAAAGCCTCCTGGATGTGCTGCTCAGTTTCCGTGTCAAGTGCGGCAGTGGCCTCGTCCAGCATGATGATCCTTGGGTTCTTCAGAATCGTGCGAGCAATGGCGACACGCTGCTTCTCGCCCCCAGATAGACGCAGTCCACGTTCTCCGACCTTGGTTTCGTACTTGTCCGGGAAGGTGAGGATCTTGTCATGAATGCTAGCGGCCCTGCAGGCTTCATAGACCTGCTCATCAGTCGCGGAGGGGTTGGCGTACTTCAGGTTGTACATGAGAGTTTCGTTGAAAAGCACGGTGTCCTGAGGAACAACGCCGATGTGGCTGCGTACTGCATCAATGGTGAGATCAGTGACGTTGTTGCCGTCGACCTCGATGCTTCCAGATTCGGTGTTGTAGAATCGGTAGAGCAGGCGGAAGACGGTAGATTTTCCACCACCAGATTCCCCGACAAACGCAGTTGTGGTGCCTGGCGCGCAGTGGAAGTCTAGGCCGGTCAACGCGGCCTTGCGGTTGTCGTAAGAAAAGTGCACGTCCTTGAACTTCAGATCACCGTTGCACAAAGGCAAATCGCTTGCACCTTCCTTGTCAACAACTGTCGCTGTCTCCTTGAAAAGCTCGAGCATGCGTTCGGAGTTGATCATCGCAGACTGAATCATCCTGTAGAAAGTGCCGAAGAAGTTGAGCGGACTCTGGAGCTGGCCCATAAATGTGATCAGCGTAACGAACTTTCCGCCAGAGAGTTGGCCGGTGGTGACCTGGTATGCTGCAATGAAACAAGTCACCAACAGGCCCACCATGAAGACCATGTTTTGCGTGATGTTCATGATGTTCAGCGATAAGAGCACTTTCCACTCGGCGTCCTGATACTTCTTGACGGCATCGCGGTATCGCTTAAATTCGTAAGCTTCAGCGTTGAAGTACTTGACTGTCTCATACGAGACCATGGAGTCGTTCCTAGCACCGTCAGTATGTTGTTGTGGACAAGGAAAGAATGTCAGCTTACTTGACAGCGTCTTCTTCACGGTCAGCGTTAACCATCTCACGGCGGACTTCTGCGCGCCACTGCGCCATCCGAATCGTCAAGTAGATGTACCAAAAAGTCACAATGGCAATCACTAGCGCATAGTATGCATCGTACTTGACCAGGAAGTAGCCAATAGCAGCGCCCAAATCCAACAACATGGGCACTACTGAGAACGTCACCTGCTCAAGGAAAGTGTTGATAGAACTTCCCTTTCCAAGCGCCGAGAGTACCTCACCCGTCTTCTTGCCGAGGTGGAAATCCAGACTAAGACTGTGCACGTGCTCAAATGCCGCAACTGACAATTCGCGGTACGAGTACTGTGACACGGGAATCCAAAGCGCCGATCGTGCGGCACCGAGCACACCATTGGTTCCTTGGAGGAAACGGAAAGCGATGAAGAGGCAGATGGCGGTCCAAGGACTTCCCGCGGAATTGTGCTCGAGGCGGTCCACAATGCGACCCAGCTGATCAGGGACGAGCAAGTTGATGACACGCTGTGCCATAACCAGCACAAAACAGATGACCACCATGATCTGTAGTCTGCGGTCCTTTGCGGGCCAGAGGTACGGGAAGAAGACGCCGTAGCCCTTGATATACTCCCACCAGCTGCGAGTCGGTGCACCAGTCGGTCTGCTCCAGGCAGGCGGTGCGCCCTCGGTGTGCTGGTGTTTGCCACCGACCGGGTGAACTGAGCCATATGACCCGTTTCCGTTCACTCCGTTCGCGTGACCGGTTTCTGCACGCTCGGCGCCATTCCCCAAGAGCGAGGTGCTTTCGCCAGGGCTTCCCTGCTCCTGCGCCCTCTTCAGCTGTGGCAAGACGACGAATACAAGGTAAAACCCAATGAGAGCGAGCAAGAGGACGATGCGCAGCAGATCAATAGCGACTTCGGCTGCCTCCCATTCGGTCATGAAGAACCGCAGCTTGGGGTTCTCGGGGTTGCCTATGGTCGGTTGGTAATGGGCGTGGGTGTAGAGAGCCAGCGAGCCAGCGACGAGGACAATCTCCAGAACCAGACCGACGAGCCATGTCGAGAGGTGAGCGGCGGTCGGCGAGGGCTTCGAGTCGAGCAGAGAGATCAGGAACAGGCTGTAGACGAAGAAAGAGCCCACAAGGTAGATCTGGAATGTCACAAGTCAGCCAGGCGCAACTCCATGTTGCTCTCTCCAGGACAGCACGTACCACTACAGACTGGCCACACCACCAGTGCTCGCTCTGCTTTGCCAGTGCCTGGGCAATCACAAGCACCGAATTCCCAAAAAAGGTCAGCGCAGCAGCCAGCGAGACCCATTCGAAGACTCGCTTCTGAGTCTGCGTCACGTCGTCGAGGACCGTCTTCTTGACGAAGTTGCGGGTGGGGTCGGTTGCGGGCAGCGGCTTGCCTCCAGGACCGGTTGTGGTGGGTTTGGCGATGTTGGAATTGATTTTCGAAGAGGCGATGCTGCGGAGAGTAAAGGCGACCAGAAAGAAGCCCAGCATGAGCAGCGGGTAGGCATACTGGAGGACGGTTAGGGAATTATGTATCGTCGAGGCGTGCTTCCAGCGCGGCTGGCGGTCGTCCAGATCGCCGTATAGCAGCTCGGCGGGCATGATGCAATTGCTCTCCACGGCGCGAGATCCTGTGTGAGGGTCTCGGTGGTGGCAGCAATGTTAGCTAGCTGGGTAGGGGAGGATGGAGGACGGCGGGCGGTGGAAGTGACGGGTGAGGTGCTACAACCTTCGACTCGACAAGTACGCCATGCTGCGCTTGAAGGTACGAAGCACGGACTTGGGCGAGTCGTCTGTGGCGCATCGTCGACAAGTGCGGATGCTTCTTGGCGGAACTACCGTGGATTCGGGCCTAGACCTCGACGCCGGTGGGAATTGGGGGCGCTGGTGCATCAGGGACGCGTTTGAGGGCTGCAGGTCGCTGCAGCTTGTGCGACCCCATGTTGACGCACCCGTGTCACGCCCGCTGCGTCGCTTGACCACTGCCGCGGCTCCATCTGTTCACTGCATCTCTGCCTGTAAGCCCCGTGTCGTGCAGTCTCCCAGCGTTGCGCATGCTGTTGTTGTGTGCTCTGCCAGACTGCGGCCGTCTTCGCCGCCGCTCCCACCCTCACCGCCCCGCAGTCCAGAATTGCCTCCCACCGGCTGCGCCAGGATGTTCCACAGCAACACGTACACATGACTGATCACCGACGCATCTCAACGACTGCCTCGCCATCTATCCCGCCGGCGCCGCCACCGCCGCCGCCAAAAATAAAAGGCCGTTCGTTCCTTGAGCGTTTCGTCGCCCAGCCCTTACAGTCGGCGGGATATGCTTCGCGACCTCCGAGCGTGCAGGCACATCGCCCGGATGACGGCCCTCTGAACCCACTAGTCCCAAAGCTGCTCGGGTAGGTCTATCCATCTCTACTTCATCTACCTCCAACTTAGGCCTTATTGGGAGTGCTGTGGTTGTTCTCATCCTGACATCTTCGCCGTGCTGGGTCCTTCCCATCACCCTTTCATGTAGCCGCTAGCCTCACTCACCCATCACCTCACCTGCACTGCACTGCATATGTCATTCCACGTCTGATGTCCGTACACTAAGCCTGTGACGCAGCATTCGGACTGGCCACTCGCTCGATGCCACGCACAAGACCGGCCTTGACATATCTGCCCTTGACATCAACCGTGAGCGCACGCACGCTGTGCTGGCTGGCAAAGAGATTCTCAAGACAGTACGTGTCCAAGGCAACAAGATAGTTGACGAGACCAATCTACGAGCTGCCGTCCTCAATTACGCTGACTCTCATGCGCGGCAACGTGAGGGATTGGGCATTCAAGATGTGAAATGGTCCCATGGCCAGTTCAGCTCGCATATAGCGACAGCTGTCGCCAATGGCAAAGTCATCTTGTACGACCTCAACCGTGCCAGCGTGGAGCTTGTCAGACTGCATGAGCATACACGTCAGGTCCACAAACTTGCCTTCAATCCACACCAGGGCCACCTGCTCCTTTCTGCAAGCCATGACGCCACCGTTCGGCTTTGGGACCTACGAGATCTCCGTCGAGATGCTGCCTGCACGAGCCGAGACCAGTTCTCCGGAATTAGCGGTGGTATCCGGGATGTGCAGTGGTCACCAACCGACGCTATGGAATTTGCTTTCGGCACAGATAACGGCACCATCCAACGTTGGGATTTCCGTCACAACAAGGGTCCAAAGCAGAAGATCCCGGCACACGATCAGAAGACCTGCACCTCCATTGATTGGCATCCAGACGGCAAGCATCTACTCAGCGCTGGTGTCGATCGAACGGTGAAGGTTTGGGACTTCTCTGTCGACGGGCGGAGGCAGAAGCCTGCTTACGTCCTAACCACACCCTATCCAGTACACAGGGCACGTTGGAGGCCACCGTACTGGTCTGACGAGTTTCATGACAAGGGCTCGTTCCAGTGCACGCAAGTGGCAACTTCATATGATCGCGACCACCCAGTCTTCCATGTCTGGGACTTCCGCCGGCCGCATCTGCCTTACAGAGAGATCAACAAGTTCCGAAGTCCACCGTCAGACATGCTTTGGCAAACACGTGACACGCTGTGGACGGTCGGAAGAGAGGGCATATTCCAGCAGAACGATGTACATCACGCTCCCAAGACTACAGAACGAAGACCTCTGCAAGCAATCGCCATCTCACCGAACGGAGAGATGAGCGGCGTTGCGCAGAAAAGGTCCCGACCACGACGTCCTACCAACCTCTCCTACAACGACGATATGTTTCTTGGCGCGCCAAATGATAAGCATGGCAGTCTTGAGAAGAGCAGCCTACGAAGCTCAGCAGATGGCAGCTTCGAAGACAGTTTTGGGGCCCTACAAATGAAGCGCTGCCACGGCCGCACAGCTAGCAACAGGTCTGCGAAGTCATATGGTAGTACTCCACCGTCCGACGTTACTCCCAAGGTCATGTTCCTCCCCGAATCGATGAACAACCAAAGCGAGCAATTCCAACCGGACCAGCTTGCGTTCCGAGGGCTCTTACCAGGTGCAGTCAATGTTCAAATCTTTGCATATCTTGCCCAGAAGTACAAAGCGCAGTCACTGCCTGACCGGCCGATCCTGGAGTCGTATGTGGATCTCGAGCAGCCGTTTCAGCAAAATGCCGAGTATGCGCAGAGAGCAGCATACCACAGACTTGCGCAGACTTGGACTTTGGTAGGAGCGGCAATGGCGAATGCGACCAAACGGCGCGCAGAGTTGCATCGAAGCATACGGATGAAGGACAAGAAAGCCAAATTCGAGGATCCAAACGGCACCTCCGGACAATTGCATGCACACGCCAAGTCCTCGGGCGCTCCCCAGAACCCGGCCGTCAGAGCCATTCTTGGCACGCACGATAGGTCGCGCCCTGCATCACCGCTCAGCAAGCCTGTGGGTCATGTTGAAAGCACGTCGCAATTGGCAACGCCCGTTGCAAGACCAGTCAACACTGAATCAGCCCCGACCGACCCTCGCCAGTCTGAGCTCCCCGATCCCGACCACGACGACAAGATTGATCTCCCACCGTCGATGATGGGCATACCGCAGACAGCCAAAGGATCGAAATTTGCTCCAACGGCCTACTCAAAGCCCAAGGGAGCACACTGGTATGACTCTCCTGAAGGCCTGGAGGAGCGACGAGCTGCCGCTGGCAGTTGGCGAGCATCGCCACGAATGCCGCTCAATCTCAATCCAGCGCCTGCTCGTAGCGACAGCCCCAACGTTCCTCCTCCACTGGAACGCCATGATTCGGGTGAGAGTTTTACTATGTTTTCTGCGTCCACAGATTCCCAGCATGGTAGCTCAGTGTCAGGCTCGCTCGAGAGCGTCAACTCGAATCCCCGCGTTATGGAAGGATTGTCGACGGGTTGGCAGCGTGCGCCAGAGAAGTCTAGTTTCGGCAGAAGCACAGGCACAGCGAATGTCGATCATGAATTGATCCTGAGTCCTACCTCAAAACCAGCCCCAGGCACAACACCTTTTGCTTCTTCTTCTCAAGCGCGGCCCATTGAGAAGGGTGCGAGCCAAGATGATATAGGTCATCTGAGGCCACTCAACAGCACTGAGAGATTCACCCAGGAAATTGATGCTTTGAGACGCACGAATCAGCTCATGCGCCATGATAGCTCGGAATCATCTGCATATGCCAGCAGCCAAGAAGGTACCTCATTCTCGTCCACGCACAGTGTGGACATGGAAGCTAGCGGCACGATCATACCGGAAGCCTTCGATGAACCAAGGTCACCGCAGGCCTCCAAGCCGATAGTGACTTCACCAGTCATCACAAAGACCGTTTCGCAGTCGACTGTGTCGACGAAAGAAAGCCAATTGTTGCTGGCGGACTACCAAGCGCTGACCGTTGACGCCGAGAGCCACTCAGCTTTTACAGCTGTCGGCTTGCTCAACAGCATCCTGCAGTTTCACACGGATACTTTGTCAGACGCGCAGTTTCCATCGTTGCTCCTACTGCTTCTGGCGCCGTTGTTACCTCAAACTCATGCACCTTCCAGCTCATCAGACATTGACGTCGATGAAGTACTGAACGCATTCACTGAAACCTTCACAGCTCTTGGGCTTACGCGTAAGCAAGCCGAACACATACTTTCGTCTCAACTAGGCGAGCTGATCGCCACGGGAATCAATCCATATCAAGCGGAGTCAATCCTTAACACTTATCACGCACAGATGCATAGCCTGTCGCTCTTCAATTCGGCAGCATCACTGAGACGACTAGCCTATCCTGTGTTTCCTGCAGTCTACGAACAAGCTTTGAGAGACACTCAACTTGGTTTGTTGTGTCTTAGCTGCAAGTCTCCGATCAACAACCCCAAAGACAAAATGCGATGCGAGTCATGCAAACGCGCACAAGCACCGTGTCCCATATGCTGGGGCAAGTACGCAGCCTTTGAATCCATCACTGCCAAGCGGAAGTCAAAGTCTAAGCACCGAGATGACAAAGGTCACAAGAGGAAAGGATCAGCTACAATAGCGGCGTCACTAAACGACGCCGACAGCGGTCCTTCGCCTTCAACACCGGAAAAGTGGACCCCAACACCAGCTACCCTTTGGACATGGTGCTCACTCTGCGGTCACGGCGGTCACACTAACTGCCTATCGACCTGGTTCGCCGATGCCGTACTCTCTGACGGCGCATGTCCAACCGAAGGTTGTCTCTGCGACTGCGTATCTGGCAGTTGCCGGGAAGAGAAGATGCTCGATTTCCAGAAGAAGAAGGAAGCCAAAGAGCGGTCAAAGATCGTCAAGAGCAATGACGACTGGAAAGTCAGGGACAGCAGAGCCGTATCTGCAGTGCGTGGTACCTTCGGCGAGAGCGGAAGCCAACCTTCCTCGCCCGGTAGCCAACAGCAGCGCAGCCAGACTCCATCCGGTGGTCAAAAAGCCGACAGCAAAAAGGTCCGCGTCCTTACGCCGGCCTTGGGGATCGGTCCGCACACGGGTGCTTCCTCGACGTGAGGTCCGAATGGCGGAAACAACATACCATGCGCGGGCATTATACCGAGCGAAATGAGATAGATTGTAGTGAGAAAGCTTGTGAACAAGGTTTTACGCACGTTGACGTCGAAGGCGAGATGCACGCAGCACGAGGGATGCACTGCTGCAGCTGTTCACACCGCTCCACACCGCCAAGACCCGGAAACCTTACTCCCACGGTCCGGCACCCACTTCCTCGGATGCAATATATCGGATCGCGTGGAAGGCCACGTTGGAGCGGCAGAACGTTCGGATAATTGTGCGCAAAGGAGTTAGTTTGTTACACATCGTTGTTGGCATCGTGTGTAGACTAGCAGCTGTGAGAAGCACCATCAATCGACCGAGCAACCTCTTCTTATCTTCCCGTTTCGTCTGCTGTGATAAACGTCTCTGCAGCAGTGAGCTTCGTATGGAAGATTTAACGCACCACAGAGCCGGGCTCCAAGACACCATTCACCATGCTCCCGGACAAGACTTATTCACAGCCTTGCATCGCTGAACAGCACACGAGAACTAGTTAACTCATCTAGATAACGCAGCTAAAATAGTACTCGCCATTCCAAGTATCACACACCTTTCGCGCTGACATCACCACTCGTGCTGCCGGTCCTGCTCGCCATCTAGTTATGGATTCGAAGGGCCGCGACTACGACCACGATCGCTATCGCCGTACTCCACTTTACTTACGTTGTACCCGATGCTGTGCTACTCGACTGCGATGTCGTTATCGCTCTGCCGACGCACTTCTGCTGTGGTACGTTAGAGGGCGCGTGACATCTGCAGGTGCGCTCGCTTTCGGTCCTTCTCCTTCACCGCGACACATACACATAGTACCATCGTGGCTGGGCATCTGAGGCTGGGATTGCATAGGGAACGTGATGGGTATAGTCCTATACAAAATTAGGCATCGCGCGGATATGTCTGAGCGGACAATAAGCGGGTCATGTGCGCGACTACAAAGAGCATGGAGGTTTGATCGATGGCCGTGGGGTGAGCAGCACTCAGCTGAGTTTTGATGCAACGGTTGTGCGCTTGTCCGTTCTACTACATCACGGAGACATGCTCCTCACACAGTGCAATGCCACTGCTGTGCAACACCGTTGCGTGTACGTCTATCATTTGGTAAAGTTGGGGAGCCGTCGATCGGTGTGCTTCACGTGCAGGTCCCATGCACACGGCGGACCGCGGCCGCTGCGCGCGGGTTGGATGCGCGGCGTCGGGATGCTGCAGCCCTGCGCTGCAAGACGCAGAGATGTGACGGCTGGAAGCAAGGGGGGTGTCGAATGTTGAGGACTGGGGTAGTTGGGGTCGGGCATGGTTACAAATCGGGAGGACGTGAAGAATGAGAGGCGTGCTGTCGGGAGCTGAAGCTGCAACATGCTGAGTGAACGGTGTCAGCGTGTACGTGGACGCAGCGACAGGCTTGAATGCGGCGGGGTGTAAGATCGAGGGATGCGCTCAGTCTCAGAACTTTCGCCAACGTTCTGTATCCATAGTTTCGCGAATGTGCACGCCTGTCCGTAGCGCCGGTCGTACGCACTAATGGCTGTTGTGGTGGCAGAAGGAATTCATCTAGGTCGCCTTGAGGGTAGATCGATAGATCCAGACCGGTACCTTTCTCGTCAATTGTTGCACTGCAGGATCGACACATGGTCGTTCGTTGGCGTGGGACCGGGGTCGGGCGAGGTGAGGTGTGGAGGGGCATGGAATACGAGGTCAGATGGAGCTGGGCGGTTAGCGAAAGGGCGGCGTTTCCCATTGAACCTTGAGAGCTAGGCTACCAGAGTAACGGACTCATCGTGCGTGTGGTGGCCTGACTGCGAAGCTTCCAGACACTTATCGCGCAACGGCGATACCATTGATATTGACTTCGTTCAAGATTTTTTTTGGAGTCGCTCGTCTACCGAACGATGCTGTCTACTAGTGGAATCTGGATAGTGCAGAGGGGTTGTATCGAAGATGTAGATGGCTGGGCGAATGTTGGGTTCGAGGCTGGTTTTGGACAATGCCGAATTGACACAGAACTCAGTTTACCGATGTACTATTGCGCTGCAAATTCGTATAGCGGAGAACGTTTGGGAGAGGGATGTCTGTGTTGCACTCGTGACTGATGAGAAGTCTGCGTTCGACCATGGTGTCAGCTTGTGAAAACTGCCCCAGACCTATGAAACTAAACTCATAGTTAGAGCGTAAGTAATCCCTGTCACAACTTTGACCCTCTGCATGGTTTGGGGCCTGGTGTGTTTTGAGCGCACTGCAGCGGCGGAGGAGCGTTTTTGGATTCGATCGTATTGGTTCTTAACCGGTTTCCTTGCCTCGTGACACCATAATAGTCTTCATGAGAAAGGAGATGAAGGCCTAAGTCGCCATGAAATGCACGCCCACGCCTCTGAGACGCAGCTCAGATTCCGTATATCCTGCGTCCAGTCAGCCAAGCTGTTCCTCGTGATGTTGCCAGCCATCGCTGCCTCGGTGCGCGCGTACCTCAACTCCGTATCCACAACCATTTACCTCGATCCAGACCAGACGCTCTTGAGGAAGCCGTCGCGCTGTGTGAGGCGGTTCATGCTGTCGTCAGACTCGCCCATGGCGCGGACGAAGCCAGAGAGAGCGTAGACCTGGTTCTCGCCGGTGTAGCGACCGTTCTCGTCAACCTTAGCGATGCTGATCTGGACGGAAGCGTGGTCCTTGGCCTTGATGATGCGTCCGGTAGCGGACTGGAAAGGATTAGTATCGCGATAGGAAGGTCAGGTCGGGCGGTGCGGTCTTACGCATTTGCGGGGGACGTAAACTGTGCGATTGTCAGCATTTGTTCACTCTGCAGCTGCCAGGTCTCTGTTCAATCGCATTGCGATCTTGCATGTCCCAGCTCCAGCAAATCGAGGGCGTCCTTACGGTCAACGAGCTCGCCGCGTTCGTTCTCCATTTTGGCTGATGTGTAGAAGACGGTGGTGGTCTTTGGAAGTCGGTACGGGTGCTGTCGTCAAGATCGTGGTTTTCGTTGATAGTCGCTGTGTCGAAAATCGGCGTAAGCGAGGTGGGAAAAGCGGGTCTTTCCGCTTTCGGTGCGCTAGTCACGGGCTCGTTCTGTCACAGGGGATATCAACAACATGGGCATGCTTTACAAGTTTTGCATGACATTGTTCATGTATCGTTGGCTTTCTGCTGGCCTGCGTGTCTGATTACTGCACTTTATGCGTCTGCAGCCTCAATTCCAGTCGTCCGGAGTGATTGCCAGGATGACCGTCCCATGGCTGTTCCCCGCCAACGTCCTGATTCAGAATAGCAATGCCTTGTCTAAGCGCTATAGCGACACATACTATGTCGCCGTACTCAAAGGTCGGAATATCTGCTCTGCATAGCGCAAAGCAGCCCACCACAACTCCAATGGGTCCAAGCACGTTGGTGACTCCAACTAGCCAAATGAACGTCTTAGAACCTTTCCGGACCGCAGATATTCTTGCGGTAGCACTGCCGGTAGCGCTTTCGTCGTGTTTGCAAAGGTTAATGCCGCACTGCCTAGAGCTACTGACGCATCGTCCATGATAGATGTCACCGAGTCAGCGATAGCATCGAGAACAAGCACCTTATATACAGGGCTGCTAGTGTCGAATAATACTGACCGGTTTGTCTGGAGAATCATGGTGTTCTCCACAAAAGAGTGTCCGACTGTTGGAGTATAGAACGACAAGCCGTAGCTGTATACAGCTACTGATCGCAGTTTCATCAATGGGTCTGGATCGTCGGCCCGGACATTTTTTATCTGCCGAACCTTGACTGTGGCGTTGACTATTGATACATCCACCCTGAAGAGCGACGGTTCGAAAGTAACTACGCACTAGGTCTTGTGCAGCTGTTGATTGCTGGCTCCGGTTACCATGCCGAACATTCATCTCGTGTCACTGTCGATAGGCCCGCAATTGAACGTGCTGACTATCGTGTCATCAGGACCAAGGGCAAACTGCGCATAGAAGTCTATTACTATGAAGTAGCTACCTCGGAGGTAGTTCTGATACTGCACGATCTGAGACTAGTTGGAGTTCGGCAACGCCCCGTATGCCATGTACATGCTGAGCAACATTCGTTCGCGTAGCGTCTCACGATGGAGGATATTCTGAGCGGAGGGCTCGGTGTAGACGCAATCAGTCTGCGTGGGACAGCCTATCTCTTTGTATGTGTAATGTTGCAAATATTGGACTTCGCTGATCTCACAGTCCGTAAGGCCTGCAACGACACCGACTCTCAAAGGTCGCCCGATGAATTGATATCTGGTGTTGTCCCACTCCGAACGGACCCTTAGTCTGTTTTCGGACGGAGAAGCTGTAGCAACAGAGTGTAGAAGTTTGCCAGCCTGTAGGCTTTCCAAGCAATTAGTAAAAGTGCCGTTCGACTATGTCATGTTTCAACATTCATCGCTCACGAAAGGCGCGAGGAACAAGCCGGGTTGTAAGTGTGCACAGTCGTTACTGGATCGACCGCTTGGGACTAGTTATTAGTTGATTTTCGGCATTAGACAGTGGAATCGGTCAGGGGCCCATAAACGTTATTCATACAGGCAGGTGCTGCTCACACTTACCAGAAAGTGCAAGACCAGGCACCAGTCTATACACCAATGTGGGTGTGAGTGTATCCGCCCAAAGTACCGCAGAGTTGTAGCTGAAGGCGAAGAAGGCTGGAAAGGCGAATACAAGTGTCCAAGATAGATTCCAGTTGGCTCTGGCCTGAGTAATGGTGGACCACAGTCGCAATGTGTCGAGATTGACGCTACTCTTCAACAACCTGTGCCTGTCCACTGGCTAACCAAAGTACATGTTGGGAAGACCCAAAGCGCACTAATTGCAGATGCCAGAACGTGGAAGACCATCTGATCTGTTACTCGGCTTGAGGTAGATCATTCGTATAGCGTTTCCGAGGTGCTGTAGTTGCGTAGATTAAGCATGAGGACGGTAGGGCTGTCGCTCGTTGGGATGACAATGCACAGCAAAACAAGCTTCATCCACCAGGACTCCTGGCCAGGCCTCAGGCGGCCGGCATGATTCGTGTCGTGGATATCTCACCTTGATTGACTTTGCAGGACAGGCTTGTATGCCGTAGAATAATCATTTTTCGTAACGGTTGACTAGGCGTAGGCAGGAGTGACTCGATATCTGAGGTGGCAGAGGACGCTCTTTGTATCTTTGAATTGTCTCGAGGCCTACCATATCTACAGCTGGCTCCTCAGTTGAGTCGTGCAGACGTACAGGTTTGTTGTGCGTGCGCCGCTATGGCCCCCATACAATTGAGATCAACCGCCCATTCCACCTCTCCTTTTGATACAGAGGCGCGATGGCCACTCTTGTAGACTATGGCCACATTTGTAAGTTCGAGACGACAGCCAGGTCTCACATGACTTCCCATACAGTAGCTTGGGCGGAGACGGGATAGACTGTCATCAGAGTCGACAACTTTTTTGTTTTGGAACCAAGAACGCATATAATATGCAGAAGCTTCGAGACGAAGGGCGCAAGTCATGCAGCAATGTGTTACAGACGGCACAGCCGCACACAGGTGAGCGTTCGAAGTTGCCGTGTCAAGTTGGCATGGGACCAGCACACAGACTAGGTATTTGGCGTACTCGACATAAGCGGGGTCTCATCATGTTCCTATGGGCCATTGATCGCGGCGCGACGCAAGATCCTAAGTGTCACAGTCGATCAACGATTTGTGTCGAGGCTGCGGAGAGTTCATGGGGGAAGTGGCAAGAAACGTGGCATGACTAATCAGAGGCCTTGCCCCTTTTGTCGCGCGCTACTGCATCCTAAATAGCTACTGCCTGATCAAACAGTAACTAGGGACCGCAGCGCTTCAGGGCGTGCAACCTTACAACGGTGAACTGCATTCGCCGCACATGGCAAACACCACCATCACCAATGACGACTTTCCACCTTTGCCATTCCAGACATCTCAGACACGATCGTCTAAGAACAAAAAAGTCGCTATCAAGAAACCGCACCCAAAGCCGACTGGGCACTACGCCACACTCGATGACCTCCCAGATGAGCTCACTCTAGAGATAATCAATTACTTACCTGGCATTGACATGCAAGATTTTCAGCTACGTACGCTTTTGAGCTTATCCCGGTCTACTCGGAATCTGCATCGAGTAGTCAGTGACAAGATTTATTCGACATATGACAGCTACTTTTGCGAGCCATACCTGTTCCTCCGCACCCTCATCTCAAATCCACGCCTTGGTGAGAGCGTTCGCCATGCCAAGTTCCGCTATGGCGCTGATGCTCACCTTGAGAGGAAACGATATTCGCCGACTGCTCGAGACAAGAAGATCATCAAAGAAGGCACGAAATCTCTCAACTTCCCAGACTGGAAAGGATGGGCAACGCGGTGTAATTCCGCTGATGTCGAGCTCGACATTCTGCACACGGCTGTCATGCTACACACACCCAATCTCATGACGCTGGACGTTGAAGACGGAGTCATCTCGGCATACTCTAAAGCCAAGTGGCCGGAGCTCATCAAGAAGGCCACGACTGGCGAACACTTCGGGCAGGCACACCAGTTCAGCGCACTCAAGTCTGTGCGCGTTGACGCTCAGAATATGGTCATACATCACCTTGTGCCTATATTGCGATTGCCGTCCTTGCGAAAGCTCGAGCTGCGAGAGCTGAGTGAGATCGAGCTGGACATGCGTGCCCCAGCTGAGCTCAAACGTGTGCTTCCACAAGGCTGCAACAATCTCGAGGATCTCGTGCTAGAGGATTGTTCTCTACGCTGCGATGCACTGGAGACTCTCATCAGCTCGGCACGAAGCTTGAAGAGCTTTCGATTCGACGCCAGCCAAGACAGCGTGCACTTGGATGGGTCCGGCGTCCAGTTTCTGAACGTGTTAAGGCGACAGAAAAATTGCCTTGAAAGTCTCGACATCTACCACGACCCATGGTACAAAGACGACGAAGATCCGCTACGTCATGGCGGTCTTGAACAGTTCCCGGTGCTCAAGGACCTGAAGTGCCCCCTACGCATGGTCATTGACGTACGCTCAGGTGCACGTGCGACTGCGTTGGAGTTTCTACCACCGGCGCTTGAGACTCTCTGCCTCTCCGTAAGATGGGACGCTGACGAAGAGCTATTCTTGTCAGTTCTAGAGCGCATGGCGAGCGAATACGCCACCACCGTCCCTCGGCTAGAACTTCTTCAGCTCAATATTCAAGTACCTGCTGAAGATCTCGAATACGACTGTGAGCGTCTCGTCAAAGCCTATTCTACGACTGGTGTCGATCTCGTCATCAACCTACCTTCTGATAGCGACGACGACGAATGGGGTGGTTGGCTGACTGTGCCTTCCGACTCGGACGATTCCTCGGACGACTCGGATGAGGTTGAGCTTTACAGTAACAATGATGACAGTAGCGAGAGTGACAGCGAAGCAGGGGTCAACTAGGAGGTACAAATAAAGCTATCCGTATTTGCAGACGTAGCTCTCTCTGTTTACAATTCTTCCGTGTACAGTGCTATTAGAGTCTAGTCGCATGATTATTGCGGTTTGGACATTCAGCCTCGCTGATATGCTACTTGCGGCTTGTTGCCTGGAGCCGATCCCAAGAGTGCGTCTTCGATGCGATGGAAGATCGCCTCAAACGGGTATATTCAGCTATCATACTCATCTAACACAAAACGATGGAGCAGGGAGATAGATCTAAGAGATGAGCGCTTGATACTCGGTCTCAGCCTCTCATTCGGTTACATTGCGGGCGCGTACTATGATATGTAATTAGACAAATTGCTATGAAGTTGACTTACTGCAGTAGAATCTCCGGAGTCTTGGGCAGTCTAAGATTGACTGGCTATGACGAAGTCGACTCTACCTTCTCATTCGATCCTGACGACTCAGAAGAAGCTACAGCAGACAACCGTGGAGCGCACCTCTAAAGGCTCGACTGCTCTTTTTTAGGACGAGACTTACGTGAACACGGACTTCATACTGCCTTACCTGTGGCTTCTAGGCAGCGTGTACGATTTTGTTGCAACTATTGTTAACTTACAATACGACATCGGGACTAAGCTATATATGGTCAGCAACAATACGTACGCCGGACTTATAACTTAAAATCCGTCTGAGACCTGTGCTTTCGGCGACTCGCTCAGTGTCAAAGAAACAGTCTGTGTCACGCTGCCCTATGCTGCGTTCGATCTCCAAGCTTGTTGACCCATCTACGACGACACGAAGAACTGTTCTCGATCTGCCGGGCGCCCGCCGTGTGACCAATGCTACGCAATTTACTCTGAATAGAGCGTTCATGCAGGACGCATGTAAGATTATCGGCCCTGAATGAGGCAGTTCTTGTTACACCTAGCAGCGATTCCGGCCTCAGACGCACAGAAATCTTCTCCATCCCGGCCTCAGACGCCCGGGCCTCCCAAGAGAGAGACGATCTGTGCAAAAGTTCGATCTAGAGGATAGGTACTGGTTGCATGGTCTTTGGCATCTTTTTCATCGTACTGGCAACGATCACGGAGTCAAGATCTCCTGAAGTTGGAGGATAGCAGCGGAAAGAGAAAAAGACAACTGAAATCAAGGATATCTGGTCAGGAACTAGTGCTGGTAAGCTTACAGCGTTCCTGCTACCGGATCCTAGTAGACCTGCGCTGCGTGCTTTACTCCGTGCCCATCCTGAGATAAAGGCAATGAATGCTCTTGCACGATTTGTGACTTACTCACCATCATCAGTTGCACTGCTATAGCAACTGCGGGCATGGCCGTCTCCACCCGTCTCCGCGCGGTCGTGGCTCGATCGATGGCGGACATCCGTACTGACTAAGTGACTTGGCTTGGGGTGCTCGTTGTGTTCGACCAACGGGAAGTGTAGGCCTGTCTTGCTTGCTATAGCATCCCTGCTCTCATTCACACTCTTTGCCGCCCATAATGCACTGCCGAGGTGGCTCAACGGGTAGAGAAGTTGGTTCTCTGGGTGTGTCACCACCTCCTCGATGCTCGGTGCTGCCTTACTCATGATGATATCCACATCCCTTCTGATTTGCAAGCAGAACGCATCCAGTGGCCAGTCGTTCACATCGTTGCCGAACGGATTTTAGATCTCGCGGCCAATCAGCGCAATTCCGAGGATTATGTATGTCGCAAAGACGCTCGCTGGGATTGTAATGTATCCCAGAAGCTTGTACAATTGGAAAGGCAGCAGGAGAATGTACACCCATGTGATCTGACTGATAGCAATGCTGTATGCGATTGGCAGCGGCGTGCTCAGGATCCTGTCAGTTCCAACAAGCACATCGTTGAAAGTTGTGAGTGCATTGAGGGACTGTGTCTGGTAGCTGGACACTTTGAAAGTACCTTTGCCGTATATCGACTTCATGTACACGCTAAGATGGTTGTTTATCTCGAGTGAGAGATTGTCAAGTGGGACACGCGAGCGCTTCAGCAATTTGCGAGTGTTCGACTCAGCCATGGGCAGCCCAAGGAATTGGCCTACCGTGTTGAACACGTTTCGCTTCTTCCTTGTGTCTGGCTGATCGGCGTCAGGCGCGAAGGTGTCGAGGTGACCGACGAGGTGCTTTAGGTCGTCATAATGCATATATGGTTCAAACCGAAGCTTGTGCTTAAGTGCAACGGCGTAGGCGGCGATCAGGTTCAGGCAGTTGATCTTGGCGAGCAGATCTTGGTTGCCGAGCGCAGCGTCCTTCTCGTATCGTTCATCCACGTGTATCAAAATGAGGCGAGCGAGGTTCTGCGATGCGAAAGTCAACTGTGTCCAGTATTTACGACGGTCGTTGTAGCGCTCGTAGGCTGTGGAGCTTCGAAAACTCAGGGCAAGACCAACGACGAAGTCGAGGACGGTGAGCAGAAGCCGGTGAACACTAACTGGAAGCTGTCAGTACATCTTGCATGCTGACGAGACATGAGTGAGACATACGGTCGTGGACGAATTTCGATATGAGCGTGATCATGCTCAACCAACCGGCTACAAAGAGCAAAAGCAAAACCATTTCTGGTGTCACACTTCCATGGATACGGAGGAAGACAGGCCATCTCGAGTGGTGATCGAGGCCGCGCGGTCCGATCTATCTGTGTTCGCGACTACCTGAATGACTATCAGGGAAGGCGTACAAAGTAATCGTTGAAGTCCTTGTCGCTGTCCTGATTCTTCAGCGGTGGCCGTGTCGATGCGCCAATTGACAAGTCTGCCGTCCTTTGTTTTTTCTCCGCCATGACGGGTCGACAAGAGCGGAAGTCAGAAATCGAATTCAGCGGCCCCTCGTATTCGACGTTCCGACACGCGAACACTTCATATGGTATCGCGTGCCCCTATCCCCGATTGTCTCTTCTGTATTTTACCGCTCCATAAAAATCGCTGGCTTTTCAGCAGTCTTTGCGTGGTGCCGTACGTGCGACGGCACATTTATGGCGATGTTACAAAGGGCAAGGCTGCGATAGGCGACTCCAATTGACCGTGGCCGCGTAGCGGGAGTGGTGAAGCATAGCCTTGATTGAGGCACCGTCCGGCTTGGCATGTTTCTATTACAGGTTTATGTACTGATGTTAAAACGCGGGACTGTGACATGCGCTGGCGAGTCGTGAAAGCATCTTCCTCGGTCGGCTGCTGTTGGGCGAAGGCCTTGTGGTGCGAATGCGTTCGTGTGCAACATTGTGTCAAGAATTCGTATCAAATGCGGGGTGGTATCCCGGAGCCTGCAAATTCGGTTTTTGTGTCGACAATGGACTAGTGATGAGCGGAAGTGCGAGCGAGATTGGATCGCTGCTGCAGCAGTTTGTAATTCGCTCACGGCTCAAGCTTCAGCTGAACGAGAAGGTCGAGATGTTGTTCTACCGGTATGTTTGGCAACATTGGCACTGAGCTTGCTTTAAATTAAGTCGCGCTCAAGGCTTCCGCCCCAAACAACAGTGTCAGTCTGGGTGTGAAGGTCAAGATCACGAGCATGATCACGGGGGATCGCGTCTTAACGCGTACGAGTGACACGGAGATCACTTCTGACATTCAACCTAACATCAGCTCTCATCACATCAAACGCTCAATCGCGCGGCTGATCGAATACATCAAATGCTACGATACCTGTCTACCAAAGTTGTCAACAACCAAAATCGCGTCAAAATTTTGTTTGAGTTTTGTTTGATTTGACAACATCAACTAAACAAAAAACTGCTGCTAGCTTATATTCTGATAGTTGAATTAAACAAAAGAGGTTCTAGCCGATAAGACTTCTAAAAATCAGTCTTGACCAGTCACCTAATATTTAACTAAGTCGAGTTACGTTTTCTTGCATAAAATATTACTTTAAAAATCCTTCAGTTACAATCACGAAGTGGAGATTATATTTACATCTACACTGCGGAGTGGTTGCCAGAATCGCGTCCTGCTGTTTGCTGGATGTTTCAATCCACCTCATCTTAGTCACACTGCTCTTCTCGACATACTTATTCGTGCACAGACAACAAGATGATTGCTACGATCACCTTGCTGATCCATACCGAATACCTGTCTGAGAAGAATGCCATTGAAGCCGATGGTAAGTCTTTTATCCGGCGAAACACAAGCCAATCCAACTTTGGCAGGACCCAGCTCTTCGGCATTTCACCCGGGTCTATCCCGCTGAGGATTTGGATGACTACCTGAAGTGCTTGATATCAGTCAAGGGTCTAGCAAATAAGACGGACTTGAGATCGTATTTGCGACCTTGTACGGTGGGATCATATTTATCATCTCGGTCGCGGTTGAGAGACAAAATAAAATTACTAGCGGCATTGCACGGCCGGTTGATCATGTAAGAGGCCACTAGGATAAATTCAAGTTTGCTAACTGTAAGAATTGGCAGAAGGTGGTGCTAAGAGAAGGTCTAGTACATATTAGTAGCTTTGCCCTATACAAGTCCTGCTAACCTAATAGAAAGCTAAGAGCTATCTATCTAGAGATTTTAAAACCAACTCAAGTAAACTCTAAAACTATAAGTTATAAGTTATTGGCTATCCCATAATACTGATATACTTAAATAGGATCAATATAGTACACAGGATAGATCTAGAAGACGAATAGTTATAAGATTATCATTCCTGAGGGATGATGCTACGCAGACGAGGCTACCAGATGAAGATCGATGCCGAAGATGGTAGCGAAGCCAAAGCCGAATATTCATTTAAAAAGCTGGGAGAAAGTCAGAATCATGGGCCCAAGGTCAGTCTAACGCAAATTCGTCAGTTGTTCTTCGATTCAGAAAAAAGCAAGGAGATCTTTACAGCAGAGCTTGCTACTCTAGCTGTCAATCCGAAATTACTGTCGCTCTGCTTGGGCATTTACAAAAACTGGTTATCCCTTGGCGTGGCAACCCTGAAGTCGACAGCGTCACAGATTGTCGACGACTTAATTCTTGCAAAGAAAAACAGCACACGGCAGACTAGCAGACAAGCATCAGTCTAGCTGGGCTAAGATGATATGGAAGGTAACAGACGGCATTAAAAAATAGAGCCATCATGCAGGGAGACAAAGCTGGTTGAATTAGGCCGTTGAGCGCCGTATGAAAAGCCGGAGATACAGAGCCTTGAGTAGGAGAGAGAATTCTCGCAGTGAGCAGACTCTTGGATGTGAACGTTTCGTATACGAATTGCAGTGTAAGAATCTCTTGAACTTAACCAGACCTCTTCGTTCTTGAGAGTAAAGCTGCGATACTGTGCCGTGGTGAAAGTGGGCCAGGTGAAGGCTGCGGCTGCTCTTGGATACGCTAACGACCTCAGCAAGCGAGCATAATAAGTGTGACTGCCATCAAGAAGCTTTTGCCTTTGCCAAAATCTGCAGTGACCCTCATAACAATAGTATTGCAAGCCACCATGACAACATGGACGGCGTTCGAGCCCTTGGCAGAGCCCGCGACTGACATGGCCATCTCTGCAGGGCAAGAGATTGGGCGACTCGAAGACCGCAACATTATACTTGAGCACATCAGCTTTAACGGATCCGTCAAGACCGCGCCCTTAGAGCACTACATCACCCTCACTGAAGAACGCTACCTTCCGAAGCGCGCTCAAGGTCGAACCTTCCGTCATGCACCCAACGTAACACCCCCAACGCTCCGGGGCAATTAAGACAACCGCTTTATCATCTTCCCGGGCGCATTTTACCCGCCTCATTTGGGCCATACAGGGCTCCTGTGGCACACCTACCTTTCCCTCGACGACAAGACGATTGCCGCGATGATCCTGCCGATGAATGGGCCGGTTTGTGTGGATCTGGCCCGGCGATGACTGCGAGAACTTATCGGTATTTCTTCGATGCATACGAAATCTAGCAAGCGAAGATGGGTTTCACGTTGATTTCCCGTCGCTACATGGCGGCGACCACATGCGCTCCTTTCAACGAGACGGGCGCACAGGGTGGGGGCTAGGCAGTGTGGTTACCAGCGATGTGGGCAGGGCTGTCGACTTCGTCAAGGGACGGTAATAGGATGTGAGACTCTCGCATTGCGGGTTGTAGAAGGAGCAGAAGAAGGAACCATGTAGGAGTGTGAGTGGACTGAGAATGAGGCAGTGTTGTGCTTGTCAGAAATTGAAGGTTGTGTATCCTGGATTTTTTCGGCGTGATCTTGCATATGGTGAATATTCGAAGAGGACAGCTACGGTATCGATGCTAACGTGTTCTTCTGCCATGAGAATCGAAACGAATTCAAGGAGAGCCTCAAGTCATTGGTCTTGAATCCAGAGCTGCTGGCCATATACTTAGGTACGGACGACGTCGAAACGGCTGAAGTTGATCGGGTAAGTCCACAGTCTGATATCCACACGATTCTAAAGGCCGAGAAGATTCATTGAAAAAGATAAGTATCGTTCTGGCGTGCGCTGTAGCACTATTCGCCCGGCTGGAGGCCAAAAAATTGTGGATAGTTTAGCCAGACTTGGGCAGACTTGCCGCAGTGTGAGCTGAAGAAGCAAAGTTGATGCACTGACGGAATCAGTACGGCAGTTGTAGACACAAAGCTCCGGTATGGACGCAGGTGCCCGCACGTGGACCCATCCATAGGTAAGGGAAGCACGGAAAATCGGATCACGTTCGTGCCCAAGTGTCACAGCAATCTTCTGAATCTGCGATAGCAATATGCGTTGATGGACCGGGAGATCAGATACCCTGTGGAGCAATGGAACAGGTACCCGTTGACTTCGCTATGTGTGATGGGCCACGTTCACGCATCACTGCTACGGCCGGAGAAACGGATGCGCGGGTACCTGCCTTCATAATCTAAACCTGAATTTTGAGTATCAGAACTTCTGTGCGGTGAGGTGTTCAGAATGCGACTGTGGATGCTCCAACGCAAAACACTCCCGGGACAGCCTCTTCGGGCAACCCCGCAAGGTTTCCTACATCACCCGTAAAGACACCATGCTCAATAGCTCACATGGGTTAGCCAGCAGAAAGCTTCTAGCGCGGCGGTTCAGCTTCCACATCAGCTTCTGCGCCTGCAGTGGTGGACGTGTGGCTTGCGTGGCGTGCTTTGTGGATGCATCTGTGGAGCCGGATGTTGTGAGCGAGTTCACAGATAAATTAATGACTGCGAGTGCCTCAGCACACTCGAATCGAGGCCTTGCATGCCTTGACGCATCCTGGCAGACCAACGGGTATCGCCTCACGGCGACCTGAAACTGTGATTCGTCGTCTCTGTACGAGGCTCGATATTGACGGCAGCGGGTGTCACACAGGTAGTTCCGCAGACTATGGAGCAGAGCTGCCCGCATAGGAAATGGAGAGCGGTGAATGGCGCGTTTTGTTGGGAGCTCACACCTCGACAGGCAGGGTCGGAGTCATACCACGCTTCAGCATGTGAAGCGGACGCCCATCCTGGACGCACACCTCAGCGAACGCTCTGGCCAGAGCCGCTGAGGGTGCACGTCGCGGGCTGCTTATCGGTGCTCCACCACGACAGAGCGCGTGTGGCACGGCGGACGGATACCGTAGTGTGATGGCGGGCTCAGCGCCGCCGGATGGGTGGTGCTGTGCTCGAGTGATTCGCGCTCATCACGGTGGTCGAACAGCCGTAGCGCCTCCTCGTTCCCTGCCAAATTCCGTCACCTTAACCCCACCGAGCTAGCACAGGGTCCTAAGCAGCAACTTTTCGGCGTCGACTTGCACGCTTCAAGCGATATTCTTACCTGCCTTGCGTCTGCCTGTTCTCCGCACCGCCCACATATCTATACCTGCCCTCGCCCTCGCCATGTCTGCCCCCAACGACTACCCCGCCCACCACCGCCACCCCGTCAACTCCACGACTCCCGCGGATCCGCCCGTCGCAGGCGAGGCCACCGCTGCTCACCCTCCTGCCGGCAAGCCAGACCCCACCCTCGAGAGCAATGCCTCCCAAAGAAGACTCTCCGCCCCCGGTCCCTCCGCCTCCGCCGAACTCGCCAGTCTTAAAGTAAAGCTCAAGGGCGCGCTGCGCCAGTTCCCCGACTTCCCCGCCCCGGGCATCCTGTTCGAGGACATCCTGCCCATCTTCGCAGACCCCGCGCTGTTCGAGGCGCTCATCCACGCCCTCGAGCTGCACATCACGCAGACCTACACCGAGAAGCCCGACGTCATTGTTGGGTTGGACGCGCGCGGCTTCTTGTTTGGCCCGACGCTGGCGCTGAGGCTGGGTGCTGCGTTTGTGCCTGTTCGCAAGAGGGGTAAGCTCCCTGGTCCGTGCGAGACTGCGGAGTACATGAAGGAGTATGGCGCGGATTTCTTCCAGATGCAGGCCGGTGCGGTCAAGCCGGGGCAGAAGGTGCTGATTGTCGATGACATCATTGCAACTGGTGAGCTCCTTCCCGAATCAATTCCACAGAATCAATGCTAAAGATGATAGGTGGCTCTGCCTCTGCGGCCGGCACCCTCGTCGAGAAGCTCGGCGGCAAGATTGTCGAATATATTTTCATCCTCGAACTCGATTTCCTCAAGGGCCGCGACAAGCTCAACGCACCCGTTTACACTCTGCTCTCCGGCCAGGAGGAGAAGCTCGGCAGCAGATAAGATATACACTACAGATACTTATGGCTATCTACTCTATGGTATAGATGGTGGGATTGCATGGATAGGCGTTTGCAGGTTCAGGGCACGATGAGAAAAGTTTGTGCTCATTTAACATTTTTGCGTATACGGATGCACAGAGGGAGCTGGACACTATGCAGTTGTTGTGCTATTAGGAGGGTATGATCACGAACGACACTATCACCAGCATTACACGTCATGAGATACCTTCTCCTGCATTATCCTTCGCCCATCTTTCCCCCCCCCCGCGGCAAGAAAATATTTCGTGTTACCCCTCCATCTCGTGACGCGCTAGTCATATTCATGGCAGGGGAGCCCGGCCATCGTCACTTCCTCCACGTCCAGCAGCCCCACTTGCCGGCCACGACTTTGACCAAGAACACTACCACACTATTCCTACTTTCAGTCATCTTCGACAGCGCTTCAACTTTCATATCCAAGATCGAGCATGTGGCCTACTCTCAGCCTTATGCGCCAGACATCGATGACACCATCAGCTGCCTTGCAACATCCATCTAGTATGCTAGTCTTCGATTGACTCTCCGTAACCAAAACCTGCTATCTGTATCCCTGCCTCCAGTACTGACAACAATGACCACGCGCGTGAAAGCATTCAGCGGTCAGGAGGATAAGGCAGGCAACTGGGATGACCGGGCACCATTCGTACGTATCTACAGCGCTCTGCAAGTCAGGAATCCAACTGCAGTGCAGGTTCCAGACAAGCTATGCCAACAATGCACGCATATCTTCGAGAATCCGGGGAAACGAAACATCAATGTCCTCTACATCCATCCAGCGGGTGTGCGAGAGTGTCGAATATGTGTTTTGCTCACACAGCATTATACGGATTATCTAGACAGTCCTTCGGAACAGATGAAGGTTGGATACTTTATTGCGGATCGCTGCAATTCGCCTGGTCTATACGATCTTATGTTCAGGCTTTGCGGAGTATACTATGGCACAGCCCCCGATCTTCGATTCGGGATACAGGCGAGGGATCGAGCAGGTAATAACAGAACATTTCAGATTGTGAATCTGAATGTTGCTAACTACGCTAGATGTGGGTTTTGAACATGAAATGGTGCCTTTCTCGCAAACAATCGCGCAATCTACAGCCTCCGAGCAGACCTTAGCTCAAGCAAGGTGCTGGTTGGACAAGTGCGTAGAGACTCATCTTGAGTGCAGAGCGGTCTCCAATGATTCGAAATTCGTACCCTCCCGGCTCATCGAGATCTCAGGCGTCGACGAGACGTGTCTGAAAGTTCGCCTCAGAGAAGGAAAGAATGTGCCATCTTTCTTTGAATATGCTACGCTGAGTCATCGTTGGGGAGAGAGTATGCCTTTCAAGCTCACACGTGACAATCTAGAGGAATGCTTCAATGAGCTCCTGATGAGCAGACTATCCCTCGTGTTTCAGGAAGCACTGAAATTTGCTTGGCGTATGAAGATCTACTATGTTTGGATCGATTCCTTGTGTAAGTGTCCTCTCCCTCTCAAACTGTATTGCAGCTCATGATCGCAGGCATCATTCAAGATTCACATGAAGATTGGGTTGCTGAATCATCTCAGATGGGTCCAACCTACAAGGGCGGTGTGCTCAACATTGCGGCCGCAGCAGGGTCTGAAAATACTACAACAGGATTACTCGGGGAAAGGGAAGCTCGTCTTATTGCGCCAATCGCCGTATCCGTGTCATCAGCCATTTTTATGTCATTCGACCCAAGATGCGCGCAGAATCAATTCGGACGAGGGGACTACTATCTTATCGACATGTTGACCTGGGCCTATGGCATCGATCAGTCGCCGCTGTGCGGTCGCGGATGGATTGCACAGGAACGAGCCTTGTCTGTCCGTACAATTTATTTTGGCAAACAGCAGCTCTATTGGGACTGCGCGAGCCCGGGGTCTAAAGCGACAGAAGTTTATCCTGAAGGCCTGCTGCAGGGAACGTTGTTCTACAGTCCAAAGTACGTTCTCAGGTATGGATTGGACGTGGCATACAGACGAACCGGAGCTCTTCGATTGGTCCGCGACCTGGTACAAATCTCAGAATACGATAATGTTGCAAAGTGCCATACTGAAAAGCAGAGGATCACTGAAAGAAAACAAACTCTCAGGCTCGAGCTTGATCAATGGATCGAACTATGTGGGCCGGCTTCCGATACATTTGAAGAACGCACTCTTGGGACAAGTACAGAAGGTATGCTAACATTAAATTCAGTACATCTGAAGGATTGCGATTTCAATGTCCTGAACGCTTTCGGATTAACGAACTGGGGTGACATGAAGAGAGCGCTTCGAGTCTGGGGTATAGGAGCACCTACTGGCCGACCGACGACTCGGGTGTCGACTGAAGTGAGACAATGGATGCAGATAGTGGAGTACTATTCCCGCTGCTCGTTGACCTTCTCTAGCGATAAACTTGTAGCTATCTCGGGGATTGCAGAGCTGTTTGGCAAGACCATACGTTGCGCTTATTTATCCGGTTTGTGGGAACGCGACCTCAGGCATCAATTGTTGTGGAAGACCTGGCCACGATGTGCATCGCCCCTGAATGATGGCACACGAGGACCATCGTGGTCCTGGACCGCTATCGATTCGTACATACATTTCACGTCACGGAAGAGCCACCTCACAGATACGTAAGCCCACCATAGTCTTCGCATTTCGGCTGTAGCTGACTAACCAGCGATCCCTGCGACATCCAATGGCTAACCCAAGTCGACACCGTCAACGTCGATCTTGCCACCAACCAACAATTCGGACAAGTCCGCTCCGGCACTCTCACCGTAACGGGACGTCTAGGCGTTTTCGGAGTCCACGACCTTGTCCCGCTCCATCATATTGACACTCAAAACCTGTGGGCAACACTAGGAAACGGCGAGACAGTGCTGACCTTATTCGACACGACGGAACTTAAAGAGAAATTCAATCCAGACAGCAAGCGCATGTACCTGGCCTTCCGCACCTTCGGTCCGAAGGAGGAAGTAATGACGGATCTGAGAATCTTCGTCCTGCCAGTACGCGTATCACAGGGCCGGAAACAAGAGCAGGATCCGTGGTACCGCTTCCTCGAAGGCCTGCTTCTCGTGCCAACTGGACGGGCGAGGGGGCAGTACTACAGAGTCGGACATGTCGAGTACGATCACAACATGATATCGGAAGTATGGCCATATCATTGTCTCACAATGTCGACGGATATCGTGGATGAGAAGTATTTCATTGCGAAGGAGGGCGATGCGCCCGAGACGAGATACACGATTACTATCGTTTAGCGTAGCGTAAGGGGTTGCATCGATGGTGGCGGGACATAGGCCGTCCCTGAGAACTTGTTAGATATTTGACCTGATGAACGGGGTGCTGGCACACGTCACCCTTAGCCGTGCCCTCCTTCATTCGGATTCGGCATGCCCGTCTGCTAGATGGCACACACATGAGTCAAGGGTTCTAATCAATTCACTTGGTCCGTCGACTTGACCAGGCAAGTATTCACCTCGCCACCAAAGCGGTGTCCGGGCAGGTCAGATCTGGTGGGATGACCCTTACCGCAAATTTCGGTGTTGTGCGGATCACAAGAGGGAGAAGATAATGCGGACAATCTTTGGAAGTCCTAGTCCGCAACAGAGGACGCTGGAAGCTTCCTGGGCTACCAAGAGCTGGTGGAGAAGTTTGGAGAGTCGGGTCGGTGCACTTCGATCTGGTGTTGGCGTTACTCGCTTTATCGTACGAGCAAAGGTTCATTTGAAGAACCAATAAGATAACATTGTGTCGGAGCAGCTGCATGGACAGTATACATTACGAAAGTCTGGTCACACGCATATCTTTTGTACATGGATCCTGCTTGTTATGAAAAATGCGAGTTCGTTGGAACTTTGAATGGTGCGTTGCGCCAGCGCTGCTGATAGGGATGGCTCCGTAATCGGACCCACCCCCACCTTCCTGTTCCGTTCACAAGTCTTTCCCGTCGGCGATTGGTGTCATAGCTCCGAAGCGCAACGGAACCCGATGCTAGCCTGCATTTACTTACCGTGTAGACAAACTGTCCCTCACAGCAGCTTCACATATCTCACACTTACATGCTCCGTCCACTGCTCCGAGCTTCACGATCCATTCTCGTAGCTTCACGTCCTGCTACACCATTCTTGAACCTCAACAGAGCTCAATTGATCACACGAAACATGTCTGGAATTAAGATCGTTACTACCAAGGAGGCTTGCCCGGGTGAGTACTGTGATGATCACGAGGGGGAGTGAAGCTGACGAGAGTGCAGTCGCGGGACCTTATGTACGTACACCGAGCTTCTTACTGCTGCACTGGCTTCCCATCAGGCATCGATCCTCAATGCCCACTCCCACTCCCCTACACGATTGTAATCTAGGCGAAGCAGTTTGCACGCATTTGTAGGTGGCCTAGGAAAGGAGCCCCGGAGACCTTATAACTTACTTCGTTCAGACGCAGCTTCCCAAGTTCTCGCCTCTCTACTCGCATCAGCCCCGCAGTCTACAGCAGCACATCCATTTCTCCAGATCATATCGCTAACCCACCACAGTCCCAGGCCATCATCGCCGGACCCCAGGTCTTCGTCTCTGGCCAGATCCCTGCCGACAAGACCGGTGCTCTGATCGAGGGCAGCATCACCGACAAGACCACACAATGCTGCGAGAACATCGTCGCTATCCTGAAAGAGGCCAACACACCTGTTGAGAAGGTCGTCAAGGTCAACGTCTTCCTCGACGATATGGCACACTTCGCCGAGATGAACGGCGTCTTCGAGAAGTACTTCGCACACAGGCCCGCTCGTAGCTGCGTTGCTGTCAAGCAGCTGCCCAAGGGTGTTCCCGTCGAGATCGAGTGCATTGCATACAATGGTATGAGCGCGAAGCTATGATCATGTTCGCGGACAAGGCTGACAGAACGTAGGTTAAGCGCGATTACGACCAGCACAGCTCGGCTTAGATTAAGTCATGCTGTAGCAACAATGAAATAAAAAATCTAACTCTCGAATTGTCCCTCCTCGGGAGCGCTGACTACTTCCTCAAACCCTTGACCACCTTGCATGCCTTCGAGGTACCGTTGCAACAGCGTTCCATTGATGCCCTCAGCCGAGCTCTTGAACTATGTGTCCGAGAACCTTCTTCCATAAAGCGTCCTGATTGGGCGACTGATCAATCCCGAACATTGACCAAAGCCATTCGTTACAGCAAACTCACTGATCCATGCAAACAGAGCAAGAAACACCAACCACCATCCCCCCAACGCTACTGTCAACCGTCAACACTCTATTCGTAAGCAGGCCAACCCACCCATTTCAAACGCCGTTCATAATAGCGCTGGTGTAGGGAATTTTGGCTCCGCACTTGCAAAGAGACTAAGGTGTGCGCTGGGACACACGCGAGCGGAGACGAATAAGCTGCGACGGACAAGCTGCGATGGATGTGTGCTAGTCGTTAATGCACTCATGTCAAAGGCCGTCTCACACTCCGGTACCCCGGCCGTGCGTGGTGAGGAGCAGTCACAGCTCCCGCGCCATGTGTGCAGGCCTGGAGATGCGGTCGTTGAGATCCCGACCGAGATCATCATCAGCAAACATTATGCATTGCTGTAGCTGAGTTGAGACGAATGCTATCCCGGCTCTTTGTCGCAATTTCTGGACTTGATCCAGCTACTCATACTGGCCTGGAGCGGATGGACGACGACTGTGGCGGCTACCAGGATAATGCTCATTTTTTTCATTGAACTTTTCCGGCCTCGAGGCTTACATTCTTGTCCGCGGCTGACGAAAGTGTTTGGCCCCTCCAATTACTTACAGTCGCCCATGTTTCGTCCATTCCAGCACAGGTCGCGGACAAATCTAGATTGAAGACGTGCTGACTAGATTTACCAGAGAAGTAGTCGTCAATCGACCATATTTCTTCCCTACGATGTCTAAGGCCGGGCAAAGTGAAGACCGCTCAGATCGCCACCACATAGAACCCACCGTCACCTTTTTGTCTTCCGGCCTTCGTTCCGCATGCAGCCGTTTAGTCGCCAGTGCCGATTTTTGCGGGCCTGGAGGTGCGGGCAGTCTCTTCATAGTCTCGACCGTAGATGGTGTACTGATTGTAAACGGGGATCGGAGTCTTGCAGTCTGCTGAGTGCCGAGCAACCTTCCCAGTCGCGATTCCCATGACAGAGTCGAATCCCTTGTGCTCTTCAAGTTCAATCATGCCGATGTCTGTCAAGTACTGACAGACTGCAAAGCTGAAAGTTTTCTTTGAGAAGATTCGCGGTGCAAAACCTCTGTTGAAACGGATGAAGATGGCTGGATACTTGTACCTGAGGCCATGGTGCACTCGATCTTCAGCCTATCAAGACGAAAATCGTCATAGATCGACCTGAGCCAGGCCTCGTTTGTATTGCCGAAGAAACCGTTCAGAGCTTCCAGATGATTATACTCCTTGTGGAGGTTTCCTTCCACTATATCGAGAAATTCATTGTGAGGGCAGTCGTTCCATTAGGAATACACATAGTACTTCCAATCAGCATCTCTGCAGCGCCTCCAACAGCGGATGCAATGATTACAGTATTCGCATTCCTCGTGAGGGTAGTCGCGTTTAGCGAGCTGGCGAGATTCGAAGCGCACAGTGAACCATTTGCAGAAGGCGCGGAAGTACAGTGGAGGCTTGAGATCGAGAAGCAGGTCGCCGGTGTTGCAGGTATCTTTCTTATCATCCCAGAGAACTATCATCATCTTGGGTGCATGATCGACCTCGAGTTGCTTTGTGCTTGGGAGGCTGCGGAATGTCGCTAAATAGTCGGCGAGCTGGGCAAAGTCCAGGGCGACAGAAGATGCACGGAGCCACAGAGGTCGATACCTACTCCGAGCGAATCTGCTTGCAAATTTGTACGAGCAAAAAGAAGGTTCTAATCGAAGGACGCCACAACAGACGTGCAGACCTGTTGCTTTTGCGCAGCGGAGTTAGCTTGTCCCACGCGGAAAAGAATTCTCTGCAAAAGCAGTAGATATGTTTGCGGATTTCTGCCAGATTTCAGTCAAATAAAGTCTTTGTTGCGCTGATATATGTGCTTCACCTGCAGGCATCTCAAGAAGTGCGCATCGTGCGGGCTCATCGGTGACCGCCATTGGCTTCTTTTTTGTGGCCCTCTTCACGATCACTCGCGGAGACGCTTTGCTGAGTCTCTTGTCGCCCAAGCGCCTGCAGTGTGCCAGTGATAAGGTTCGGTGTGACGAATGCATGCACTCAAGTAGTGGGCGCCAACTCGACAAGTCTGCGCTCTCGGCGTATAGAAGTTGAAAAGCAATTGAGGAATGGAGCGAGTGAAATTGCGTGGAGGGAAACCTAAATGATGTAGAAACGCGCTAAAGCAGACGCGTGCCTGACGCGATGACGTGACTGGTGAAGCTTTGGGAAGGCGCGGTCGCGGTTATCAACAATAATATCACCAACAGTCGGTAAAAGCTAGTATGAGAATCTATGAACGTTTACTCATTACTGAGCATATCTAAATGCACAATGGACGTATTCAATGCCCGACCATTTCGCCAGAATGGACATGGTCGAGCCGCCAGCCGCGTTGTGGAAATCCGATGCATTAATGCCCTCAACCATACAAGCTTCCCTGCGTCCTCTTGCTCGCCTGATTCTCGTTGTGTAAATGCTGCGTAACATCTAGCGTCGTGAGGACATGCTCATAAGCCAGCTTCTCCTCCTTCCTGCTAGCAAGCAACCTCGCAATCTTCAGGATGTTCTTGATCTGGCGGCCGTTCATATTCATGCGTGCGAGCTCGGAGAGCTGCGGGGCGGTGATAGTGTGTTCCTGGGTGGAGTTGTTGAGGAAGTTGTCCCAGACGGTTTTGCGCGAGTCGATCGACAGCTCTTGGTAGTCGAGTGAGATGTGAATTCGTGACTGGAAGGCGGGATCAAACGTTTCTACGCGATTGGTGGTAAGGAACATCGTGCCTGGTGATGCCGTTAGCAAATGCGCGGAATGTCGTCAGCCAGAAGCATACCTTCGTAGTACTCGAGCACCCGCAGGAAGATGCTGACTAGCTTGTTGCGCTCAAGCTCGTGCAGCGAACGTTGCTCAAGGAACACGTCAGCTTCATCGAGCAGCAGCACTGCATTCCATCGGCTGCACATCTCGAGGATGTCTTGCAGCTTAGTCTCGACAAGCCGAGGGTCAAAGCCTAGGTCGCCTGCGCTCATGAGGTACAGCGGAACCTTCATCTCCTCAGCGACCGCCTCGCTCGTCAATGTCTTGCCCACTCCAGGGGGGCCACAGAGCAAGATAATCATGCCACGGCCCTTGCCCTCGATCACGTCGTCGAAGGTATCCCGGTTTTTGCGTTGCGATTCGGTGAAGCCTAGGATGAGCTCCTTCTGGTTCTTCGGCAAAACCAAGCGGTCGAAAGCGTCCTTCTGCCACTCGATGTCCTCTACGCAGTTCACGAAGAAGTTCAGCCAACTCTTATTCTTCAGACTGTAGCCGCGAAGGACTGGCGTGCAGATGAGCCTCTGATCGGTTGTGAGTGGTGCGGGTTGTGTGCTCTCATCGTCCTCGTCTGCAAAGCGGCCGTCGATGGGCATTCCGCCATCGTCTTCATCATAGTCGTCCTCCTCTTCATTTTCTTCATCCTCATCTACCTCCTCTCCGTCTTCGTCGTGCTCATCCATCTCGCTGCTGGAGTCCTCAGTGATAGCTTCCTTCTGGGTCAGTGGCATGATGTACACAGCAGACCCAGGATTGAACCGGTTCCACCCATATGTATCGATGACGATCTGCACTCATTAGTCAACAAATTCCAGGAGTTCAAAGTACTATTCACTCACTCGACCCTTGACGTTGTACTTGTCCTTTGTGCCGAATTGGCCCATCCTCCAGGCAACGCCGTGATAGGCACGGTAGTTGGAGCCAGCCAGCCCCTCTGCCTTGGCTCCGCGTGTGATGAGACGCTCGCGCAGCGCCTTGGCATCGTGATGATAGTCGAGGGGATACGCCTTCAACGAGCCGATGGCACGGGTGCCCGTAAAGACAAAGATGCAAATGTTCAATTTCTGCGTACCGAACTTGGTGCCATCCCAGTCGACATACTTGCCGGTGATCCAGAAGCATGGCACACCCTTCGAGTCCAGTCCGTAGCGAGTTGTATTTAGCGTCATCGCTGTCTCCTGACCGTCTTGACGAGAGAAGATGGTCGCTCCTGGCTGGTAAAGAGTCCACAAGAGGTCAAAATTCATGACGCCCTTGCTCATCATGTCCTGCGAAGTGTCGATCAAGCCCTTAAACTCCTTCACAAGGATGCCTTGCAACAGCTCGGCATGCTGCTTGGTCGTACGCTGCTCCTCAGTGGTACTGCCCAGCTTGCTGATGGCTGCCTGCAGCTCCGCCCAGCGGTGGATGAGCGGCTCGAACTTGCCTGAGAATTCGAGGCGGTTGAGGCCCACTGTGACGCCAGGGTAGTTCTTCAAGACTCCAGCAAGTAGCTTCTTGAGTAGCGGGCTCTGCACGACGATGGAGTGAATCGACAACACTTTCGTAGGGTCGTTGTAGACCTTGACATTCCGGACGAGCAGTGCCCACTTCGCAGTCTCGCTGTTTTCGACTGGATCGCCGATATCCTCTGGGATCGTGTCCTGCCATTGGAAGCGGCCCTTCTTGTCTTCCTTGCCAGAATAGAGGTTTTTGAAGCCGAGCTTCATACCGAGATCGAATTGCTCCTCGTCCTCTGACTTTTCAGTCTCCTCTTGTCTGCTATTCGGCTTGTTATCTCCGTTGATGATGACGTGCTTGACGCCGTTCGCGACTGTCTCGATCTGCGAGTCCGACTCGTCTGAGCTGGACGAGGCGGACGGTGATGATTCGCTCATGGCGGGCGACATTGCTGTGCCCAAAGTGAGGAGCGAGAGGTGTGCTAACTGTGCGGTCGCACGAGAGAGAGAGAGAAAGAGAGAGAGAGAGAGAGAGAGAGAGAGAGAGAGAGAGAGAGAGAGAGAGAAAGAGAGAGACGGTGTGGAAGAGACAGGGACGTAAAGATGGTCGCGGGGTATACGTGCTACAAGGCTGGCCTATAAGTCAAGGTGGGAGGCGGGCGGCTGCCTGCCTGCCTGCTGCCTGCTCAGGTACACAGCCTTCTGGGGACAAATCTCGCAAGGATCTCCACCGCTGAAGTCGCTCAAGGGCCTACGGCACTGCACTCTACTTCAGACACTTCAAAGGTAAATGCGGCGCTGCGTTGTCAGACCGGGCCTCAAATGGTCAGCCGCGCCTGGTTGGTGGCAGGTGCGGCAAAGGGCTGCAGGTGACGAGAGAGGGCGCTGACACGCATCTCAGCCTCAGCTTGGCCGGCTTACAGCGGAGGTAGAGTTTCTACGATCTTCGACTTGATACCGTAGCAAAGAGCCACAGTTCAGTCGCAGGCGTACGGACTGAGGCGCCAATGCACTTTAGGACAGCCAGCGAAGAAGGGCGGTACCAGGCTGCAGCATTGAACAATACCAGCATGGCGGACCTAACGCAGCCGTCCACGGCAGCTCGCCCCCACATGTGCAGCGCATACCTGCTGTGTGGATGTGAGGGCTTTGACAGATGCTGTACACAGTGTGGATGGTGAGGCTGATGAGATGAGCAAGGGCCACAACTAGATTTCCATCGGCGACATCGGCTCAGTTGCCCCACGAACTGCCCGACTGCTGCCCCGCGTGTAGCCATATTTTCTGATTCACGGCGCATCGTCACTTTTTTGCGCGACACACATCGAGTGGTCGCGCCGCCCGCCAGACGCCAGCAACACCCGCAATGGCCGCAATGCCCACCGTCATCAGAGTGCCGTGCTCGTCGGCCAATATTGGCCCCGGCTTCGACGTCATCGGCCTCGCGCTCAACCTGTACCTCGAGCTGGAGGTCAGCGTGACGCACAAGGAGCGCTCCGAGCACTCGCTCAACTGCCGCATCACGTACGAGGGCGTGGGCGCAGAGGACGTGCCGCTTGTTGCCGCGGACAACCTCATCACGCGCACCGCCGTCTACGTGCTGCGCTGCCACGGCGTGCGCGCGTTCCCCGCGGAGACACACGTCCACGTCCGCAACCCGATTCCCCTGGGCCGTGGCCTGGGCTCGTCGGCGGCGGCGATTGTCGCGGGCGTGCACCTGGCGAACGAGGTCGGCCGCCTGGCGCTGTCCAAGGCACGCATGCTGGACTACTGCCTGATGGAGGAGCGGCACCCGGACAATGTCGCCGCCGCGCTGTACGGCGGCTTCGTGGGCACGTATCTGAACGAGCTGTCGCCCGAGGACACGGAGCGCCTCGAGATTCCGCGCAGCGAGGTCCTGCCTGAGCCTGCGGGCGGCATCGACACGGGCCTGCGGCCGCCGCAGCCGCCGCTCAACATCGGACACTACACCAAGTTCCCCTGGTCGGCCGACATCAAGTGCATCTGCATCATCCCGCAGTTCGAGGTCTCTACGGCAAAGGCCCGCGCCGTGCTGCCCGAGTCGTACTCGCGCAGGGATGCCATCTTCAACATGCAGCGCCTGGCTGTCCTCACCACCGCCCTCGGCCAGTCGCCGCCCGACCCTGACATGATCTACACGGCCATGCAGGACAAGCTGCACCAGCCCTACCGCCGCGGCCTGATCCCGGGCCTCACCGAGATCCTGCAGTCCGTCACGCCCCAGTCGCACCCCGGCCTGCTCGGCATCTGCCTCTCTGGTGCCGGTCCCACCATCCTCGCCCTCGCGACCGCGAACTTCGACTCGATCGCGGACCACCTGCTCGCCGAGTTCAAGAAGGAGGGCATCACATGCGACTGGAAGCTGCTCCAGCCCGCCACAGACGGCGCCACAGTCTCCAACTCGCTCAGCGCCACACCTGCCGAGGCCCTGACCTACGCCTCCTCTGGCGTCAGCATCGACGCCGGCAACCAGCTCGTCCAGCAGATCAAGGCCTCGACAAAATCCACCCGTCGGCCTGGCGCAGACGGCGAGATCGGCGGCTTCGGCGGTCTCCTGGACCTGCAAGCCGCTGGCTACACAGAAGCACCCATCCTGGTCGGCGCCATCGACGGCATCGGGACGAAAGTCAAGATCGCCTTCGAAATGGGCAAGCACGACACAGTTGGCATCGATCTGGTCGCCATGAACGTCAATGACCTCGTTGTCCAGGGCGCGGAGCCCCTCATGTTTCTCGACTACTATGCGTGCTCGCGCCTCGACATCGCGAGCGCTGCCAAGTTCATCGAGGGCGTTGCAAACGGGTGCAGACAATCAGGTGCTGCGCTTGTTGGCGGCGAGACGGCAGAGATGCCTGGCATCTACCAGGACGGCGAGTACGACGCTGGTGGAGCAGCCATTGGCGCCATCAGGAAGGGTGCTACCATCCTTCCCGACACAGCAGCCATGCGGGAAGGCGACGTGCTACTCGGCATGTCCAGCAGCGGCGTGCACTCCAACGGCTTCAGTCTGGTCCGCAAAATCGTCGAGCGCTCCGGTCTCTCTTTCCACGATACCGCGCCCTGGAGTCCTGAGCAGAACATCGGCACTGCGCTCCTCACGCCGACCAAGATCTACGTCAAGCCGCTCCTGGCTGCCGTCCGCAAGGACCTGCTGAAGGGCATGGCGCACATCACCGGCGGCGGGCTGAGCGAGAACATCCCCCGCATGCTGCCGAAGCATTTGGCTGCCGAGCTCGACGCAAAGACATGGCCGCTGCCGGACGTGTTCAAGTGGCTGAAGAAGACGGGCGCTCTGGAGGCGAGGGAGTTCCAGCGCACGTTCAACACGGGGCTGGGCATGGTCATCGTTGTCAGCCCCGAGAAGGCGAAGGAGGCGCTGCAGTTCCTGCAGGCTGAGGGCGAGAGCGTGTTCGAGATCGGGCGGCTGGTTAGCAGGGCCGATGAGGAAGTCATCATCCACAACATGGAGGTTTGGGGTTAGACATTGGTGCCAATTCTTTGATATCCGTAGGTTCGTTCCTTCTACACCAAAATAGACACGGCGCTTTCTGGGACTAGACTCCATCACTCAGATCCTGTACCCTCGGTTCCATGCTGCGTGTGCGTCGCTTCTGCATCCGCGCCATGTCCGCTGTGCGTCGCTGGCACAAGTCTGGGCCGCCAGGGTTGGCTGGACAACAACCCCGCTCAGCCTTGCGCCTTCCGGGCAGTTGGTTGCGTCTACTGCCAGCAGAAGATGGCGCATCGCGAGGAAGGGACATGGCAAGTATAGGTTCAACAGAACCAACATGCGAAAAGAAAGTCCAACACAATTAAAATGCTCTAATCAGTACATAAGGCCTGTCATACGATGCAACATAGACAGACTCGAAGCTCACCCAGCGCTGAGATGAGGGAGGAAACGACTCCACGCCGGCACGTTGTACACTCCAGGTGGAAGATGCGCAAGATGGACGAAACACTCAACCATAATGTAAAACCTCGCAGCCAGGTATGCGATACACAGGGTGAGACAAGATCTAGCTACGCTTGCATTTCCCGAGTAAGGACTTATTAACGCTGAGACACCGCGGCGAAAGAGAAGGCATATGGGCACAGCAACGATGGGACTGGCGATAATCATGGAAGCAATCCGCCATCTCCACTGTTCCTCTATCGTGAGAGACGGCACATCCCACGCAAGCAGATGGAGACCTCCATAGACAGCTGCAGCAGCCATGAAACCTGCCGTAGCCACTCGATCGAGATTCCACAGGGCCTCCGCACTCTCGTCTCGTGTGGCTGTGGCTTTCAGGCGTTTCAGTGATTCGTCGGTTGCGTTGAGCGTGGACACGTGGTCTACGAACATCTCATGCAGCGGGAAGTTCTTGATATCCGTGTACGGATCATTTCCCAGCTGCTCTGACAAGGAACCGTGAGCCAGCCGGAGACATTCGAGATCGGCCCACTTCAGCTCGAAATAGACGCCGGACGGATCTTTCGCTTCGACAACCAGGTGGAAACCGAAGCATCTCTGGCGGCTGTACAGTCTGATCTTTTTCTTGCTTTTGTTGCAATGTAGATCGTGCCAACATGCATTTACTCTCTGCGTGATATCAGCGTCCGCGAACGAATATGTGACAGAGTCCCGGAAAGTTGCTGCTGTTAGCCCTCCCGGCTGATATCCATTTCTCGTCAAGAATACCTTAGTCGTCCCGTCAGTATCCGTCTTCTCCCCATGCAACTTACAATACAGCCGCCTGTTTGCACACATCTGCGCGTACAGGGTGTAGGTCCTGGCCTTCGATACATCGATGTAGTCGGGCTCTTCGATGTCCAAGGGCTTGAACCACCAAACGCCAAGAACAAACAAGAAACAGAGTGCGTGGAGCAGCACGTTGAGCTCAAGCAAACTGAGGGGTGATCATTTGTTGCGAGTCGTCCCGTGGGCTGGGCGCCGAACCAGCACACCTGCATACACAGCAGAAGCTTGCCAATCCCATTTGCTTTACTCTTGTCAAGAATAGTCTCTTTCGAAATATCGGGTATACTGTATGGCATAGCGCGTGTGATCGCCCGAAGCGTAGACGTTGTTATCGTACTGCATTTGCGGCCGTCATCGAAGGGGTTGATAGACATCTTGCTATTGTTCAGCACGAAGCCGCCCATCAGCGCGAAGTAGCTGTGTGTCCGGGTCCAATTGTGGTATCGTTGCGATGGCTGACGTCGGTCTCTATCCGCCGGGCGTGCCTCTCTCGGGCCGTGGAGCACTGCTCGCCATTTGGCCTTTATTCTCCTTTCGCTCCTCGACATTATCGATTGGTGCCTCGGTCCAAAGCTGCCAGAGATGCCGCTGATGTTTACGTGCGGTATGCTGGGGCGTCTGTTGCCCATCTCCACGTCTTGCGCTTGGCCGCCAGACACTATACTGGACCACTGCGTGAGTCCCTGCAAAAGCTCGACCATGTCATGCTTGAGGTTTCGAGCGAAGACCCAATCACTGACAGCAATGTACGCGATCTACTCAGTAAGCCCAATGTCAAACATCGCTGCGTTACTTACTCACATATTCAGGAGCAGCAACTCCAAGTACAACCCACCATGCTCTCTTCCAGAATTGGCAGCGCCAGTAAGGTACGCCTTGCTTGGGGACGTTGAGGTGGAGTGATGTGTAGACGCAAAGGGTCAGAGTAATAAGACATGATGAAAATATAGTGAACGTCTCCCTTTCTTTCGATGCGCTCTTCCAGTAGGGCTCGTTGTTGACGGGTGCGTTTCCGAGTGGTTCCCACATTGCGGACGTAGGATCAAAGTTGCTGCTTCGATCTGAGGATGTGGCTATCCCTAAGACTACGATCCTGCGTTCAGCGCTTGGGAAGCTGAGCCTCGTCAGGCATTGTCTGACCAGGCTGAGTGCATCGAGCCGCCATGCTGGAGTCATGGGTCCCCCCACGCCATGGTATTCGTCGTCGGAGCCTTGCTACGGCTGCGAAAGTGACAGGAATACGTCGCAAGGGTGCCATTCCACTTAGAATCAGAGATACGTAAACTATCTAAGTGAATATCTCATATTTTTGGCCATTGGTGGTGGCGGGAGTGAGAGGGTACACTGTTGTAGGTCGAGACTCGGCAGCTGAAACGTCATATAGCCACGTGGCTGACGTGAACAGCCCTTCAACCACAGCTTCCTCATGCTCAGAATACTAATCTCGTCAATAAACGTCTCTGCAGTAATCCGGTCATAGCGGGAAATATTATTGATATCAGCGAGGCGTAGGCAAGCGGAGAAACGAGGTGGTAAAGGCCGTCGCACTTTCTCACTCGCATCTAGAATTTCCTTCAGCGAGCATAGTCCAGCCAAAGACTGCAGTGCAGGTTCGTGGAGAGATCTGCTTCAAATCCAGATGTTCGATCTTCGAGGCTGCTCCTTCCACGGTGCCACTTGCAGGTTGAAATAAGATCGATCAGTCACAAGGCTGTGTTTGGGGCACCCGTAAAAATCACCCAGAAAATTCCTACGCCCGTATGCATGAAGCCTCACCCGCCATTACCCATGGATTTAAGCTCCTGATCCCACCATAGGAACAATCACAGCAGTTTATCGGATCATTCCGTCGCCATGATATCCAGATGCTGGAGTCAACCGGCGCCCCAATGCGGCAGATATCTACTCCAAGACGGTTCGACGTATACCTCGGGTGGAAGATGTGCAAGGCTTGTGAGACATTCGGTGATGAGGTAGAGCCGTGCCGCAATATATACCAACGCATAAGTGGCCAATGCCATCATTGTGACGAGATATGCAGAACAACCGCACAGAATTTGAATGAATAAGGTTGCGCAGTCTCCGAGACAGTTCTTTAGAACCTCGGAGCCTGGTTGAATCATTTGCTTGTGAATGACATCGATGACGGGGTGTAGGCGATAGATGAGAGCCAGCGGTCCGGGACTGGCGATAGTCATACACGCATACCGCCATAGCCACTGTTCGCCGGTACTAACGAAGGGGCCATTCCAAGCTAAGAGGTGCAGTCCACCGTAGATGGTTCCCGCCAACATTAGACCAGTTGCGTAGAATTCGTCCCAGCCCTGGAAATCATCGTCAGGCGATGACATCAGCGTAGTTTCATCAATAAACATCCTGCCTGGCGGACAGTACGACTTGTGCGAGAATGACCATCCGGATCCATTGGCATTCATGAGGTGAACAAGCCTTAGTCGAGTGATTTCGGGGCTTGTAAGCTCCACCCAGGCAGTTTCGGGCTTATATTCTGTCCGCACTGGATCGTCATAGTAGGATCCGGTGTGGACGGGCCTTACTGCAAATCCGTAGCAAACTTGATCTCCATACAGCCTCAGCGTCATGTGGTCTTTGTTCTGGCCCAATTGGTGTTGGATTCTCTCAACACTGTTATCCACTCTCTGCGCTTGGAAGGAAAACGTATATCCATGCTGCCTCATTTCGCGATCGTCCGGCGCGGCATACGCTGGTGCTTGCGAATCACCCACATAGAAAAGTTCCCACTCTCCACTGCTGTAGTCCCGGCATGGATAGGAGCGAAGTGGGTGGTCTTCAAGCATCAGCCAAGCACACACCTGCTGTGTGCGATCAGAGACATCGAGTGTAAAGGGCTCTTCGATATCGAGAGGCTTGTTCCACCAAGCCATGTAGATGCAAAAACAACAAACTGCGTGTAAGAGCACGTTCAGTTCCAGCAGGCTAATGGGAAGTCCAGTGACAAGTCGGCCGACGACTTGCAGAGAAAACCAGAAGGCTTGCAAACAGGGCAGGAACTTCCCTAATCCGCTGGCTTTGCTCTTGTCTAGTATGACTTGCTGTGATATGTCCGGCAAGATTTCCGGAGCGTATCGGGCGATTAGCCGCAATGCAGCAGGTTTTAGCATTCTGCGTGTCTTGTTCAAAAACGATCTGTCATACGGGCCGAGCAATGTGCTGAGATCAACAGCGAAGCCCCCCATAAGGGCCAAATGACTATGGATCCGAGTCCAACAGTGTGATCGGGATCCCGGTGACCCAATTGGAGCATAGTACTCTGGTGGAGGTTTTGTGGGTAACAGTCGTGCCATGTCATCGTCCAATCTGCGTGCGGCATGCCAATCTCTTAGAGCTATGAAAGCGACCTGTTACGCGATCAGTAGGTCGGGGCAACCCAGAAGACGTTTCTGATCTTACAACTTCAGGCGCGACAAGGCCAACAAAGCCCCACCATGCTCTATGGCGCATCTTATGCCACCACGTGGCCCTACTAGGACTGGGAATGTTTAAATGAAGACAACTGTAGACACACAGAATCAACGTGAAGAGGCACGTCGAAAGTATACCAAATGTGCCTCTTTCTCTTGGCCCTTCTTTCCACTGGCCTGTACTGTTGGCTGGAGCCTCTCCAAACGGTTCCCACATCTTCGGTTGTTGGACGTAAGGCGCTTTGGACCAAACCCCTTAAGATGAATAAAACTATTACTCGGGACGGGGAATGACGAAGCAAGACATCCTCTGAGGGTCAGGCCGTGCTCGTCGTGTCCACTCAGCCACCGAACAGCCAGACTGAGGCAAGAAACCGAGAACGGCTTCTTGGCCGCAGGCTGTTAGACATGGGTGTGCTCTCCATGATTTGACATCGTAAAACATCGTAGAATCTGCAGCGAAGCAACTCACATGTTCGACAATTCTTAGCAGGTATCGTGGATGTTTACGCAGGCGACATGAGATTGCAGTGTTTTGTCATCGAGTTTTGGGCTGAGCAGCTCCTACCGGTAAGCATCGCATCGCAGGCTCCACGCGCTAAACTGTAAGGGCTTGGCAAACATCGCCCGCACCTGCCAGCCTTTCCCGACCGGCTCGGCAATTCGCTTACGTCCTCTCGCTCATCCATAATTGGTCTTCTACAAGCAGCACCACAAAGTCTTAGTAAGCTCCAATGCTCTCGTCGTTCTCTCGCGGACCAATATGTCAACCACAGCAGTCGGCTCTGCAAGCTATCTCCGCATTGCGTGGTTGATCGTGAATGCTGGACAATACTACCTCCTATACGCGGACTCAGCTAAAGGCTATCGCTAACGAACGAACAGCATCCGCGGGAATCTTTCGAAGTGTCACATACCGTTTCCAGACTGTACGAGCGCCAGCACTACCTAAGGATGTACTCAATGCTGCTGTGCGTATCGTACCGGACCGTCTCACAATTGCAGACTCTCGGTACTTGACCGCGCAAACAAGTCATAGCTATGTGCAGTCGTATTACAAGCCTCGAGGCCTGGAGCCCAAAACGCTGAGGGGATGCTTGGACAGAAGCTTGTCTAAACCTGCCCGCCCTCTTGATGGAATGGCATGCATCAGGTCGTAAGCGACACCTTTCTCTGGTGGGAAGGCTACGAGTTGTTCGCTGACCCAATACGAGAGCTGAAGAAAAACTTCAAGGCAGGCTGGACAAGTGGAGGGGGCAAGCTCAGTAGGACTATCTCCTCGAGTCAGCAAGGGAAGCACACGTGGCGCGCATCGTTGATACAATGATTCCCAGTGCAAGGAGAGGCGACGTGCAAGTGAGGATTGAATAGTGGTTGAAGGGCCGACTGCGGCAGTGAGATCGGCGGTCGAAGGGTCCGCGGCACATCTTGCAAGCTTTCAGCTGCTGGGCTTGGTGCATGGTCGCTCGCTTAGTCAACCCACAAGCGGAATCGATAACCACACAGCGTTGGCGACAACGCCGCCTTGCCTGTCATCAACAGTCACGGCGCCTTCCTTGTCCGTCGCAAGCTCAGCGGCGCTAAATTAACAGCGTGTTTTAAACACACAACGCCGAAAGACTGTCTGACTTCACCATAAGGCGCGAAACTGTGCAAGATTCCCGATGGCGTTGGTCAACTCATGTTTAAGGACCGTGCGCTTCGACTACGACTAGGACTCAAAACCTTCTGGCAGTTGCCGGTACGCATAAGGATGGTACTGCAGGCGTCGACGTCACCGCTACTTGACCCTTGATAGTGACGGTATCGTCGGACTCGAGGGGGCATTGGCATAAGTGGATGCAGCTTCGACGCATGCTCACTTATGGCCAATTACCAAAACGTCGTAAGCAGCAGCCGGACTTTGGATACTGAGCTACGGAGATGTGATCGGCGAGGCCTCAAACATCTGTAGCCCCACCGCTAACTTACAACACATTCAGGTACGATCCGTGGAAGGGTCCAGACGTTGCGTGTGTGTCTTGCGGCATTTTCTCCCCTGGGATCTGCATACATTTTCAAGGAACAGCGCTCACGTGATGGGGCTGTGTAGAGCGTCTGCAGGTGCATCCGCTACACAGTAGACGCCGCCAAGCACTTTTGAAATGTTCTCACATCCCCACCGACGGCTCCTTCGATGCTCTCAGTTCCACGCCTGAGCGGAGCTGTTGCAGCTCGATGGTTGACAATGTCTTCGCCCTCCATCAAATTACTGGGGAAGATGAGGTGACTTTCCCCTTCAACATCAAAGACTATCAACGCTATGTCTTCGGGGATGACAGCCTAGCGTACCGTTTCGGTACGGACTGCGCTAAGGCCTTCATTGCCCGTTGCTCTGGGTCGAAGGCTGCGCAGCATACCACGACGACACAAACGAGCAATCAGAGCGCAGCAGATGACTTTGCAGTTGCCGTTCTACCCGACTATGTTCCGACGGCCACCCACAGCTTGCGCGATCATTTTGTCGCTTATCTGAATCGACACCTGCTCTCGACGAATGCAGATCCCGCAATCAAGATCGACATCAGTCTGGTGGAGGAAAGTTCGAGTGGGCAGAACGGATCGCAAGCAGGGACAGTGATCTACCGACTCGATCGTAAACGTGTGGGACGTAGGACCGTTATCGTCCTGAGCGACATCCGCTTGAGCCACGACCGAGAACGTCAGGTCCAGAAGTCACTCTGTTCCTCCAATGTCAACAATCCAGTTGTTTTCGCTTACCTCGCCTCGGTACTCGAGCCCTCGAAGGCGATTTCCCTTTCACCAATCCTGGGGTGTATCATCAGCCCCTCCCTGAAGGACGTCGAGGATATTGCGCACGGCCCCAATTTTGTCATGAATGCAAGCTTCGTTCAGTACATCATTGGGAAAGATGATCAGGAGTTCTGTCGCTTCCTGAGACGACAAGATGATGGCTTCGTGAGATTGCTGCTGGACCATACGTTTAGTGGTAGATATTACAGTAATGAGCTGTACCAAGCAAACGTCAGGTTCTTGCAATGGGAGGTTGGAACCAGAGAAAGTTTGTAGCATTTGTAAATGATTTTACGCTGCGGCTTCGCGCAGGTGCTCTGGTCGTTCCACGATATATCTTTCCAGCATGCCATATGGTTGGAGGATAGGTTAACTTATGAAATTAATAATACACACGTAACTAACTGAAGTCAAACATACAAACCCTATTCGCAGTAATCCCGAGTCATCGATCAAAGCTTCTTGCCCGGTTTATCGAAATGCGCTTGGAACTCCCGCACTGATCACGCACTCTCGCCAAAAGAACCGAAGGCAGTCCAGTCGTCAACTACAATTCCGTACAGTTAAAGTCCCTAAATTTCCGAAAACAGCTGGCTTTTGGTCTTCGAGGTGCTCGGCCCTCGCCAACTCCAACGAATATTGACTCTGGCAGCGGACTCCGACCGGTTACCAGTCAGCTTATAATTTCACCATTATTCCCACCAACGTCCGCAGGACGTTATACCGTGAACACCATTACTACAAGATCATAGCAAAGCACCGTATGCCAAGTACCGGTCTTTCAATTTCATCTGCTAGCAAGTGCGTTGGCTTCACGCCTGATTCTCAAAATCGAGTCCGTTCCAGGCCTACCACAATGCGCACAAAATTTCTAAGCATACCGGGTCAGGATATAGGTGGACTTTATGGGCGGCAAATGCTGTGCTCTTTCAGGTCGCTGTGTGAGCCCTCACATATTCGAAAATCTTACGCCGCGTCCGATCAAAATATCAGTTATTCTCCATGTAATATGTCCAGTGACAAGAGGGAGTACCTAACTGCAGCTGGTAAATTTCGCTATTCATAGTACCCAATGGTGCATACTAGGAGATGCCGCTTCGCCAGGCGAGCAAGTCAGGCGGAGAACGTGAGCGAAGGACGTTCAGCCGGTCAGCAGGCAGGACATCACTAGAAGTCAGCATTGTGAATGCAGAGTCACCTACGATGTCCTGTCAAGTTCAACAAGCGCTGTCCGCCTGGGAGTCCGAAGCACGAAGTCCGGTAGCGGCACCATGACCACCACCACCACGAGCACTGCAACATCAAGATCGCATAAAACACAAGAAAAACTCCACAAGAAAATCTACAGAATAAATCAAACCAACTTCACCACTCATTGCTGCACTGACTCTCGAGATGGTCCGCTCACTCCCCCTCCTCCTTGGCAGCGCCGCCCTGGCAGCCGCGCATTCCTGGCTCGGCTGCACTGATCAAGACAACGAACGAATCCTCGAATGGATGAAAGGCAACGCAACCGAATACCGAAAGCCTGGAGACCTCTTCGTCGATACCTTCGCTCCCGGGCTTGCAGTCTTCTGCCACGGCTGGCCGCGTGCAAAACACAACCCCGGAAACTGGATCGATGAATCCAGCAACTACCTCTGGGATATCGCAGCGCAACAGTTTAAGGGCGATACACATGCCTGTCACCCTAGTCAACGCAGTCCGACGTACTTTATGGAGGAGAATGCGGGGATGGCGACTGCAAAGCCGGGTGGTAGTATCAAGTTGATGTTTGGTGGGAATGGACACTCGAGGGGTGCGAATGTGGATGGTGGTGATCCGGGAAAGAGTGTCGTGTATTGGAAGGGTAAGAAGGAGGCCGAGATTGAGGACATCAAGGAGCTTACCAAGAAGAACAAGCTCAAGGAAATTGGATTTGCGGAGGAGGCATTTATCTGGCCGGAGGATCCGAACGTCAAAAGTCCAATTGAGGGCATGTTGGATAAGGGAAATTGGATGACGGTCAACATGCCGGAAGATATGGAGAAGGGAAGGCACATGATGGTTTGGGTATGGGAGTATGGGAGTAAGCCGAGGTGGAGCACTTGTTTCGATGTCATGATCGATTAGATGGGTAAGGCTACGGCTTTTTCAAGGGGCTCTGATGGATTTTAATGGTGTACTGGTGTCAAGGCGATAGGGTTTGGCTGTTAGATAGCACCTGGGCTTGAAACTTCGATCCTCACAGATGCTGGGCGTCTACTATCAACACCTGATTCTATACCTACTTATCATAGATTTCTTGTAAAAAATTCTCAGAAATACACGATACTCGTTACAGATCCAATGCCAAATATGCAACATGGGATCAGATGCATGAAATCAGCTTCCAATTCCGGCATCGCAACGTCTTCCAACTTCAGCTTGCTTTATCACTAGCGAAAACGGCCCCGACTCCCTCCATGAGTCTGCGTGTCGCAAAGACACTGTTACTATCGGCAGCAGCTACTCTTCAGTCAAACTCATCATCGCTGCGTCAAGAGAACAGAAGGTCACTTGCGAAAGTACCACCTCGGTCACGGACTTAAGATCAAGTTGCTGGGTGACAGAGCGCTCCACTCATGGGGTTCTTCGATTGACTTTTGCTCTACCATATCGCCAAACCTCGAGCACGCCAGAATATGGGAGAATTGTCAATGTATGCTCCGTGTGAACTGATCGAGACGGAAGGCCCAATGAGGACTTCTTTATTAATACAGCTATCAAGCAGAGAATCGATATAGGGTGGCGAGATGGGTGCGGCCGGAACAATATATCAGGGTATGGAAGAGGTCTCTCCGCGCACCCATATTTCACCTTGGAGCCGCTCAGAATAATGAATGTGAAGTATTCTGTGATACTATTTCCAGCGACCTCGGAAGGATTGGGCTTACTAAGAACCTGTCCTAGAACGATATCGTCACCACTAATACGCTTATCGCAGCGCAGGCAACCGTCAATCGCTACAGACATTACATACCTCAGCAATACAGTCATCTAGCTCATATATTCATGTGTGATGGAGGTACTAAAAACTCAAATATCATGTCTAAAACGCTTAAGTCGTTTTCCGGCACGAAGGTTATGGTGGTGGACGATCACGTCGATGAGGCCATAACATATGCTTGGCAAGTATAGAAGTCGCCTTTAGTCGCAGTAGCCCTAATCTTGGGGAGTTCCTACCAACAGATTATGCGCGAGGGCATGGATATCAGTGGCAAGCAAAATGAGCTTCGCCCCGTGACGGGAATGGTCAACTGGAAGTACGAGATAATCCTCAGCAACGATTGGTAGACAAAATGATATCCGCAGAAGTCGCATAGTCTCCACCTCGATTGGATGTATGACGGAGATGGAAAGTAGATGTCGTACTATAGGTAGACCTAGCTGTCATCGATGTGCGCCACCTCAGCTTTCTCAGCACTCCGTAGCCGGAGTCGCTCATTTAGCCTCAACTCGGTTACATAAATGCTCCTTGATCGATGTTGAAGCCAGCATTGGGAAATATGAGAGCCCACACTTGATCATTCATGAAGTCTAGATCCAACGTTGGCGGGCCTTGTGACGAGAAGTTTCCGACGTTCTGATCGTCGTATGCCAAGATGGCGTCGGCTGGTGGTGAATATTGCGTAAGATTGAACAGATTCCGCAGGATTGTGTGGTCCGTGACTGTGGTAGGCACATCTGGATGTAGTGGTGTACGATGCTCTTTGATCGATGCGTACTCAGCGAGAACATTATGCAAGAATACAGCTTGCAGGGAACAGCTCGTATAGCTTGGCGCTCGAAAAGCGGCGAGAACATTCGCTGTGTTGTTGCTGATGCTTTCCAAGGCTCGCGATTCCATCTCATTTGAAATGTAGGCTGGTGCTGAAACAAGGAGCTGCTTTGGTGTTTGTGACCACGTGGCTCAGATCACATGATATCCTATTGTAGCAGGCACTGCCCGGTGGGCAAGTGCACTTACCTGAGAGCTGAGAGCTTAAACAACAAAACAACACAACATGACAACAGATAGCAATACACTCGTTGATCACAGTCTTTGATCGACACTGCTCACGCAGTTACAGTGTTAGATCCCCGACTGTGAAAGCAACAGAGAGCAAGTACCTTGATTAGGAATACTGTTGCATAAGCAATCATGACATGAACAGAGTCTTGCGCAAAGTACACTAGCTGAGAGGCCAAAGGTTCAGATACGAGCTTGAGAATGTCCAGCGCGCTCGAACAGCTGTTCCAAATCGCTTCTATGTCAACTGAAGTTTCCATATCCCTTAGTCGCATCGATGCGCGTAGTGGGGATGCGAATAAGAGCAGCCGTGCGTAGCTGCCATAGAACGGTATCAAGAAAGCATGACAGTCCTCACCATGACCAGTAACCGTCTCGGCTCATCTCTTCTGCCAGTCGATGATCTACCTGTCAAGCAAACGTAGCAAGGACCGAAACTGCGCGGGTTCGTGACGTTGATGTTGAACATACTGTGCCGTCATCATCTCAAAGTGGGTGGAGGTGATGAAGCGGAGCGAAAAAGATGCGCTGAGCAGCCGGTTGTTGGTAAAATCAAGAGCATGTGAGTGTCCGTCGCTCACTACCTTCACATAGCTGCTCCTCTTGATCATCCAGGGTTTGCCTGTTTGCATACTTATGCTGTGTACCAGTTTAGATCTCCCGAGGGCGCCCACACTTTTCTGTCACGTACCTTCGGTCATGCACAAACAACACCAGCCAAGTTCTCTCTATATTTCGAAATTGCCTCACCTGATGGTCGCACGTGTTCTCCGGGGTTTCATCTCAGCGGTACCAAGTTGGTGCCAACCGAGCTCAATGGCCATCCTGATAGCAAGGCCTACAGAGAGCCATGCAAGGTTGTCGTCGGGCTTCTTCCAATATGTCAGTATGAGAATTGCGTGTATAGTCTCCGTCGACTTGAGCCACAGCGAAAATGATCCATGAATACTCTTTTAGCATGATTGAGCAGAACGATGTACAATGAAGGGTGCAATAGCTTTGCCGCTGCTGCTAGAACAGCGGTCAAGAGGAGCCGCGACGTCTCCCGGACGTATCCAAGCGTGTGTAGGTAGCAGTCCAATTGGCTGATGAAAGGGTTGAAATACTTCATGAAGCCATCGAACAGGGAGGTAGCATCGTGAAAGTTAATCAACCCGTTGTCGATAGGGTCGTCGTCCATAGCGTACTGTGTGCTGTATTGTGGCTCAGCTCCGTGCTCAGTGCGAAGTACGGATTGCAAAGAGAAATCTCCTCTTGTAGCCTGCCGGCTCAGAATGTCAGGAGGCCGAAAGCCGTTGCTTTGCGTCCAGAAACCTTGACTTGAACATTGCGTTGGCTGTGCATCAGAGTAAAATCTAGAAGTGGATGTTCGGGCGCCAGGTGCAGATCTTATCGGTACGGTAGGGCACTCGCGTCTCATTATGGGTTGTTTGCAAAAGGCTGGCTACACCCCGTGATTTAGTGCGATAAAGTGACGCTAGATGTACCGTGCCGGAGCTCGTGCCGCACGGTTCCGCGTTCCGCACGCGATCACCAAAACAACGAAATATCCTCAACACTACAACTCAACAACGCGATGACTTTAGAAGACGCACTTAAAGACACACGCGCAGCTAATGCGCGCGGTGAACTTTGCTACCAAAAAATTGCAGAT